>NW_028186227.1:0-1048 GCF_003343005.1 Rhea americana
GTGTGCATGTGTGTATGTGTGTGGCGGCGGGGTGTGCGTGTGTGTCTGTGGTGGCCGTGTGTGTGTGTGTGTGTGTGGCGGAGGGGTGTGTGCGCATGGCGGCGGGGTGTGCGTGCGTGCGCGCCTGTGATGACTGTGTGCTTGTGTGTGTGTGGGGGCGGGGTATGTGTGTGTGCGCATGGCGGTGGGGTGCGCCTGTGTGTGCGCCTGTGATGGCCATGTGCGTGTGTGTGTGTGCGGCGGCGGGCTGTGTGCGCGCCTGTGATGGCCGTGTGTGTGTGCATGCGTGTGGTGGCGGGGTGTGCGCGCGCACAGGCGGCGGCCGGCTGTGCGCACCCCCCCCCAACACCCAAACGGCGCCGCCCGGCCAGGCGTGGCGCGGCTGCCGCGTGCGCATCTTCACGGTGGCGCAGCTGGAGGACAACAGCATCGAGATGCGGCGGCACCTGCGCGCCTTCGTGCGCCTCCTGCGCCTCCCCGCCGCCGTCGAGGTGGTGGAGATGGTGAGCGCCGCCTGTGTCCCCCCCTACCCTGTCCCCGCCCGCACACCCCTACGTGTGTTTGTCTCCCGCTACAGCACGACAGCGACATCTCCGCCTACACCTACGAGCGCACGCTGATGATGGAGCAGCGGTCGGCCATGCTGCGCCAGATGCGGCTCTCCGAGGCCGAGCGGCAGCGCGAGGCAAGATGGCGGCGGCGGGCGGGTTTTGGCGGGAGTCGCCATGGCAACGACGCCGCTCTGTGGTGGCTACTGCGCACGCGCGCGGCTTTCGGCGGGAATCGCCATGGCAACGGCGCCGCTCTGTGGTGGCTGCTCCGCACGCGCGCGGCGCTGGCGGGAATCGCCATGGCAACGGCGCCGCCCTGTGGTGGCTACTGCGCACGCGCGCGGCTTTCGGCGGGAATCGCCATGGCAACGGCGCTGCCCTGTGGCGGCTGCTGCGCACGCCTGCGGCTTTTGGCGGGAGTCGCCATGGCAACGGCGCCGCCCTGTGGTGGCTACTGCGCACGCGCGCGGCTTTTGGCGGGAGTCGCCATGGCAACG
>NW_028186228.1:0-45781 GCF_003343005.1 Rhea americana
TTTTTTTTTTTTCTGTTCCAGTCTTGGAAATGTTAAACCCTGTAGTGGTAATTTAAGGAGATTAAAAACAATGAACAGCTTTTCTGTAGCTATTGTATGTAGATCGTCACATATCGGATATGAAGGGCTCATTTCTCTGCCCATCAATGTCAAGGGCAAAGCTACCAGTTTCCCAAGCCTGCTCTGAGAATCTCAGGCTCTTCTAAGTCTGCAAACTGACACTCCAGTTCTTTGCTAGACTTCTCATATTTTCTACCTGGGTAGTATTTTATCATATATTAAAAGCTTTTAATTGGTTGAATGAGTGTGGTAGAGAGGAAAAAATACTTAAAGTTATATTGAGCAACATATCTTTTGGAATGGCAGAACCGATAAGCAGGCAGCCTAAAAATGAGAATAAAGGGATTTCTAATGAAATCGTATGATCTATCTCACATGATTCACATAAACTCTCTTTAACATCAAATCCACAAAAATTTATACTGAAATACTAAAGAGAGTTCGTTTACAATCTGGGCAAGATGTGTCACGGTAACTGCATTTTGATGTCACATTTTATTGATACCAGTCGAGGGCAAAAGTTCATACTAGGTAGAATAAATGAATACTTCATTGCAGGAGAGCTAACGATTTATTATTTTATTATTACTATTTCAAGCTTTGCCAGCATATTTGGTTTATTTCTGATTTACAGCTTTTCTTCCCCCTCCCCCCTTTTTTTTCCTTCAGTGGTATGAAGGAGGCATATAATACAGGAGGCTATTACTGGAATTTTATGTTGATAGCTTATCATGAGTGACAGATGTGACAGAGGCACAAAAGTATCATTGTTGAAATGTTTTGTCTTCCACATTTTTATGCTATGGATATGAACATTGCTTTTATGCTTTTAGTCTTTCAGCATATCTCCTACAACTACTATTTTAAATACAAGATATATTCTGTCTGACCAAGTTGTTCAGGTTCTCTATAAGCAAACATTTTTACTGTTTTATAACTAGTTTGCGTAGAATATTTTATTTGAAATGCAGTCTCAAAGTCACCAGGAAGCATCTCTGTAAGCGTCCTCTCATAAAAAGATTCTGCTTAGTGAAATCCAGAGAGTACATTAGCTTTGGAGAAGCATCCCAAGAGGACCTTGGAGATTGTCTTCTCTAATGTTAACCATTACAAAATAGCTTTACAGTCCAAGTCTGCGATGTAGCCATCTTCACTAGCCTTTTATATTAGCATTTTTTCAGAGATCTCTGTGATCTGCTTCCCTACACTTGAAGAAAAATGGGTCAATTATTTCCTGAATGTTTTTGTTTACTTACAGAGGTACCTCATAAATCTAGTATAATCATGCTTATTTCTTGTTTCTTACTATAAGATGATCTTAGTCTGTGGTGTACAAACATAAATGAACACAGACAATCTTTAACTTATACAACACTATAAAAATGCCAGGTGCTTGGAAACCATACTGAAAGGTGAGGAAAAAGGCCAGTTGCTTTTAAAATGTGTTTGTAGGAAGAAGTTGACATGAATAAAATATTTCTACAGTTCTACTTCAGAAGGGATGTCAAAAGCATTCCCACAAAAACATGTCAAGGAACCTACTGAAATGATGATTTTTATGAAAAATAGGGTGGCAGAAAGAAGTGGGCCTAAAAATCGCAGGATGCATAATTTCATTAAGGCTTAAAATCTCCTTGAAAGCCAATGTGTAGCATGTGATGAATAAAACCAAATCTGATTCTAAGAGTTTTTATGTTACTTGGTCTCTACAGTCCTCAGTCCTAAACAAAGGCAGTAAATTTTGTGTGATTACTTTGTGTAAAGTAATCATGAACAGAATTTTTCATAACATGGTGTGATATAGTTGAGATGTCTGTTTATTCTCATAGTGCTTGTTCTTCCATGTGATGTAGTCAATAGCAGATCAGACATATTGACAATAGCCTTGTGAATTTAAATGATAGTAACAAAGATTTAAATCTCAATAGACTGTCTTCTTGCCTTGAGGGTTTCTTATGGTTTTTCAGCACCTTCTGGTGTATCTGTAGCAGACATAAGCCAGTGGCTCTTTTGCAAGCAAGCTGTGGGCATCAAGAGAGAGAATATTGGCATAACTTCTACAGTTGTAGCCTCTTCCAGTCTGCAATGATGCCACATGCAGGATCTCATTCATGTACTTTTAAAAGGAATATCTTCTTGCAGTTACAATGCTTTACAGGTAAAGAATCAGTCATCCAGATTCAATGACTTTTGAGCTAGATTAATCTCCGGTTTGACTATTTCAGTATTATGAACAAGTATGCTCCAATAATTTTCTCTGTTTAGTTTTAGAATATATCATACAGTAGAAACATATCCCATCTAAAATGGATTTAGTTGCAAAACTCCTACTGAATGCACAGCCTAACATAATTATTGTTGACCTACTCTCATTCCAGCGATCCATGTCTCAGTTTACCCTCCTATAAAATGGGAAAAATGATGGTGATATGAAGAAATACACTTAAGAACAGGTTATTATTGTTATTTTCCATAAGTTCCCAAACTACTTGTGTGATCATATTCCTGTAACATTACCCTCCTTCTCACTATTCACTTTAGTCTTTGCTCACAATGTCCCATTTAACATACACTTTGTAAGCACAGGATCATCTGGTATGAGATAATATTTAATGATATTTATCTATGTCCAGTGCTACACAACTCCTTCTATTGTTCAGCATCTCCTATTATACTCTTTATATGACTTAACAAAGGAAGTGTATTTAAATTTAAAGTATATTGAACACATACCACAGTTTTGTTCTCTTCTTATATACACTACACACATGCTGTATTCTGTCAGTAAAGTCTTTTGCAAACACTGTAGTTTCCCTATTTCTTTCATTTGTACTACTCAAGCTGCTACTGCAGAGCTTTAACCAGCCAGCAGATGGAGAAATGACAAACTAAGTCATACGATGCCACTGCATATAAAGAGCTTGCTGATTCACAGTCTTGGGTGATTTCATCTGTCAGGTGCAAGAACAGCTGATTATTATTTTTTTAATTACAGAGAATTTCACGCTTGTAATATTTTATTTGGAAGCAATAATACATTTTTTCTATACATTTTAAAAATGGAACTGTATCAACAATTTATGATGTCTACAGAAAAGTAGAAAAGTAGCAGGGGAAAAGAAATCTGAAACTGTCCACTCATCTTAACCCGTGTTAAACTGATTACCTGAGACCAGGAGGAAAAAATTTAAAAAGGAAAAAAAAAAAAAAAGGGGGGAAAAGGCAAAACCCACTCCTCTACCTTTTCCCAATACATATACTTTCATGCCTTTAGCAATCAAACCAAGAATCTACTGATGGAGTTTAAAGAGATTGCCATTTGCTAAGGTAATACTYTTCGCAAAACTTGTTTCCTGTATCCCCCGTTCAACCAAGAATAAAATGTGTGATTTTCTATTAAACCAGACTTCAATCTGTCATGAGTAAAATTTAATTTTTGTCAGAAATTAGTCCTAGATGCTCCTGAAGGCTTCTTCCTTCTTRGTCAATTCTCTTCTTAAAACAACAATTAATAAATTAATAACAAAAAATAATTCTTTAATTAGATCTTAGACTGAAGACTAACCTAAGTCTTGAATGTGTAAGATCAGGTTGCACTTGGAAACAGGTAAATGACTTCTTTTATTTCCAGAGTTATTTCCAGAGTTTACAAACCAATAAGAAATCCTTTGTTACAGCTGAAACCTAAGTGACTCTGCTGTCTATTTGAGTTATTGCAGGGAAGCCAAGTCAAAGAAAAAGCTATCTCTTAAAAGCATATCTAGTCATCCTGGCTCTCAAAAACACAGACAGAAATGTTTTACATTAGTAAAACAGAATGGAAAAATATTCTGTGTTCCCTAGTAGGCTGGTTTGTCTAAGGCTCTAGACACTGTACTAGCAGCATGTCTAGTGTAAGTGAGCACGTTGCATGCTCGCAGCCATGGGCTGTCATGCTGAGGCTTACAAATGTAAGAAACTGGAAAGGTCCTTAGTCCTGCAGGGTTCTGGAAATGGCAGGCACTCGTAGCCTTGTAATGAAAAAGAGGAGACAGGACCATTTAGCTTTTAAAAATGTTTTATTTATAGGGAATCAGGAAAGCACAAGTACGCTGCCTCTCAACCTGACTACAAAGAGCATGTCAGAGCTCACCATCTGAGATGTCTACCAAGGAGCCAGCAGCAATGGGGGCTTTTAATGAAACTGTAAAGCAATTTAAGTTAGTGGCATCTGAAAATAAGTGACATTTCTGTGTAAAAGTGTTCCCTAAAACAACATACAGGAATGAATAATGGTGATAATAAATCTGCTTTGGAGGAGGAGAGGCAGAGGCAGTTATTGCTGGCAAAGTAAGCAGCACTTAATTTTCTTTCCAATATAAACCATCTTCCATCCATATGTATGACTAACCCTCTCTTCTAAATGATGCATTATTGGAAATTATTAATTCAGGGAATATGTTATTANNNNAAAAAAAAAAGAAAAGAAAGCCTGTCTATGAGACAGAAGTGTCTGTGAAGCATTTGGAAGTTAGTAATATCAAAACAATTGATTTTCTGTAAAGATTTAATTTTGTATCAGCTTATTATAAATGTATGCTACTGGGAAGTTTATGATAAAGCCCTTTTTTAGTGTTTGTTCAGTCACAATCTATGTAAAAGTTATTTGGGGGAAGTGGAAAATGATAAGCATAAATGATTTTCTTTCGTTTTTCTCTTTCGCTTTTCAGAGGACAAAAACAGGTTGTGCTAGTTAACTTCTCACTCTCCCACAAAATTGCATTCGCTGGCATGTCCTCCACCATCTGAATTTATTGAGTTCTGTAAAAAGGGAACATGTTGTTATTTTCCAAGTTGTGTTAGCTGAAGAAGAAGTTAGAACTAGCTAAAAGTCAAGATAAAAGATAATATTTCACATGGAGAAARGTGGTTAATTTATGGTTAGTAATCTTTTTTATACATTAGGGAAAAAGTAACAAATGTTTTGAAACAGATGAAGTCTGGGCAACATCTATCAGTAATATGTTAACTAGTCAATCTTGCCTTGGGGCAGCAGAAAGACTAACTGATTTTCTTATAGTCTCTCCCTCCCTAATTCTCTTTAATTTGATTTTAAGAAACTAGAATCAAGCTTCAAGGACTCTCAAACTTTGTGGCACCTACTCCAATATACGCCTTTCTAATTCACAGGTTTTGTAGAAGTAAGTAGGCAATGCCTATGTGTCTAATCCCTGTGTCTTCATAAAAGCAGAGAATGCATAGGAAAAGTTCTGGCAAGCCATATAAAAATGCTGCAATAATCCATTGTAATAATCCAAAACACTGAAGCTTGCAGGGAAATAGCTGGAGCATTTAAAACCACTGTGGTAGAATATTATATACTTTCTAAATAAAGTGATATAAAGCACAACCAATATCTTTCCCTAGAGTAGATTTTCCAGTGTTTTGCCCAATCTAGTTTTAATGACTAATGTTAATGAGGATACCAAGGGGAAATAATGAAGTTGACAGGAAAGATTCGTTATGCAGAATAGAGAAAACGTGATGAGAGCTTACAGGAAATAAAATTCTTGGTTTAACATTGTTAAATGAGCAATTTGAAAGCTTTGGGTGTTCTTTCACCACAACAGGAGACCAAAGTAYTTCCAGCTTTCCTTTTCCGAGGATAATTTTTAAAGGTAAAGAGTTTGAGCTTTTTATGACAACATTTGGTGGGGGGGAAATCAACATGAAACCTCTTCTTGTGTATGTGTGAAGTTTCATAAGCTGCCATTTAAAGGTTTATTTTTGGAAAACAGAACAAGGTTTAGCATCTATAATAAATCAAAAGAGYTGCATAGAAATGTGAGGAAGCCCAATGACTTATCTAAATTTGATAAAATTTTTATTAAAGGAAGAGGGTTTTTACTATGCTGATAATATGGTAATAAAAGAAATAAAATTGGAATCAGTTGTGAGAAGTGAGTTTTATAAGTCTAGATCTTTGTGTATTTTTGCTTGACTAAAAAGACAAAGGGACATTTCTAGAACAAACTTAATCATTTTGTGGTAATAAGTCACGATTCTGGTCCTTATGTTCATAATTGAAGCCAATAGCTTAATGGCCATATGTTGGCTTACACATCAAAGCCAGTTGTTGCACGGTGAAGTGGCTGAGCTGGGATACAGCAGAAAGCTGAAGCAAAAATTGATGCTAAGTAGCCAACATTTCCCCAGACAGAAGACCAAATGGCAAGGTGAGGCAGATGCTACTATAAAAGATGAGCTGTATTCACACACAGCTTCTTTCACCAAGGTGCCAGTCATGTCCTTTCTTCCACTTTTGCAGCTGTGTAAGTGAAGATCTACAGGATTAAATTATGTAATCTGAGATAAAAGTATAATATGGTGCCTATATACAGAATTCTGACACCCTTCTCAGCCAGCACCAGCATTTCTGCTCCTTCTCTGTCGTGGGTTGCTTCAATCTTGATAAAGCTATGTAACTTCCTACATATTTTATTCCTAGACCGTAACTGGACCTGAAAACCATACATTCTGCTACCTACCTCTGAAAGACTTAGGATTTGATAAATATGTTGGTAAATGTACYGAAGGACTTTATTTAGTGCTTTCAAAACACTTTGAATAGGCGAAGGCATCTGCTCTGCACCCTGACGTTGTTGTCCCAAGGACCTATGCAGGACAGTCAGCTGCTCAATTCTTTCTTCTTCTGTGAATATTCCTGACATAATTGCATGCCTACTTTTCATGTTTTGTGGTGTCTATCTTGAAGAAGTAAGAATAGGTGCTATAGATCTGACATTGATTGAGATCTGCTACTATCCTGCTTCTTATGCTTGCTTCCTCAATATAATTGCAAGCAGCAATCTGAGAGGAGGCCTAAGCAAATGTAGGAAATAGGAATATTTTCTGCAGCCCTCCACTGCTTCTATGGCTACTGAATCCTTAAAAATCTATCTGCTATTATTGCTATTATAATAATTAACATCAAGAATAATTTGACTAAGCGACTTTGATGCCAAAGTTGGACAAAATTTGAAACTGCCATTTGGTCTTGGTGTATGTGCAGACACCTACAGCTGTAAACGTACTGTGGAGAAAAACACTGAGGTCTCTCCCTYGGCACTGCCGTGAGTGCTCCTCCAGTGTGGAATACTGCAGTGCAGCCTCCACCCATTCCTGCATTCAGCTTGTGCTGTGCCCACCCTTTCTGGCTAAACTTATTTGGTTTTGATGCAGAAATTTCACACTGTAAATTGTTTTTCTCATTATGATAGCATTTGTCCTGGACTTTACTGGTTTTAGTGTTCCCTTCTTCCCTTCTTGCCCCTACACCATCACTGCCTCTTGATGTCTGCAGGAGAGAGCAAAGAAATGCAGAGATACAAAAAATCTTTTTATCTTCAGTAACAAAATTAGCTTTTCGGGTCTCAAAAACATAAGTCAGTCTGCACATGCTTCAGTTTTGAGTTTGAATGCTCAAGATGATCTCATTCTTATCCAAATGAGTTTGTCTTTTTCTAGTTTATATTCTTACTGCATTTCCTATTGTTCAAGTGCATGAATACTAAATTATGGGAAATACTGAGACAAATATTTGTCATGAGTACTTGGTCCTGTAATTGATATATATTATTGGCTAATGTTACATTTAATGTTACCTCTTCTATCTGCTTTTTAATAACATGAGTTATCCAGTGACAGAAAGATGTGCAAGAATTATTTGACAGCATATCTTTTTTTTTTTTCACTTATTTATTTATTTTTATGGAGCATTTCAGCACAAGGCCATCATAAATCTGAGCTATTTCTTCTCTAATGGACTAAAACTTTACCTGCTTTCTTAAAACCTTCCTCATCACCTGCTGTGATAGATGGGTGAAAGCAGAAATTTGATAACTTTCTGTGCAAAGCATAATGCTTTACTGTAGTCTTTAGAGACTCATATATATGAATATAATTGTCTTGTTATAGCCTTGTCCTTATGCTCTGCTCTGTGAATGCTTTAAAATGTAATCTCATTGTCTGTAAACCCAAAATCAATATAAAAGGAAGCGAAGCAGCTAAAACGTGAAAGGAAGAATTTTTCATGTTAGAAATTAGCATATCATCTTTCCATTTGCCATATTACAAACAAATGATTTTTATGTAAAATATATTTATCATCTTTTTACTCCATTAATATCCATTTAAATAAARGTAATATTCATTGTAGTAGTGCAGTAGACTTTTTAATCTCTCGCACCTGAGGGATATTAAATAATGTAGCATTTAAAATGATGATTATACATACAAACATCTTAAATTTTAAAATTAGACTTATCTTCACAAAGACATAGAAGACCCTAGTCTGCTCTCTTCTAGACCAGACAATTTCCAGTATTACATGATTCAATATAAAGAATCTCATGCTTGACTGTAAGCAGGTAATCTGTCCCTAAAGGACATAGTCTTAATCACAGCTGTTACCTTTAAGTGTGAAGTAGCCTTACATTGCTTAAAACATAGGAATGCTGGAGCACCAACCTTAGGTTTAGGAAGCTTGTGCTTACTTTCCTATTATGGTAGAGATTTATGGACTTCCCGTCAAAAGAACATGTGAAAAGTGTCTGACCATAATCGCACAATTTCATCTCCTGATTAAGTGGATGCAGCTTTGGAAGGGACTGCAGAAAGGTGATGTGTTTTGTGTGGACTGATACTTTGGCAGCTGGAGATGCCAAATAGATGTATACTTCTTATTCACTGTTCCTTTCTCAGACTCTGGGGCCTCATCCCCTGCAGGATGCTTGTTCTTGAACTATTCCAGATATGGGCATCTATACATTGATTTTCTTATAAAATATGCCTCATGTTCCTGTGTTATGTTTCTTTTCAATAGCAAAGCTTTTAAGGGCCTGTGAGGAGGAGAAGGGAGCTGCATTTCTTCCATCCACTTTGGCACTCATCCCTGCTGCATGCGGTCCTGCATCACATGCAGCCCTGCCCACCGCTTTAGCCGGAGGTAGACTCACCACCACTGCGTCTCTCTCTACTGTCTACCAGTGGCTAAAGCATGTTTTTTAGCCTGGTGTGTGTCAACATTGCTGTCAGTAGGGTGCCTGCAGCTGACATGGGGCACTCGTATTATTTTCTACAGACTGTCATATTCAGTTGTCACTGGCCATCAGTGAATAAAGTGTTTGGCTTCTCAGTCCTTGTGGCTGAACTGCTTGTGCAGGGGTTGGACACTATTTCTACCATTTCTTGCTAGATACTTCCGGGATGTTTCTTGACAAAGAGTCTCAATCTGTTAAGTGCTCTCAGGCTAAAGCAGCGCTTAAGTGCTGAAGTCCTGTGCGTTTCTAGCTCTGTGGCTCTCTGTACCTGAGTCCMCACCTACAGAATCGAAGGTAATAGCTCTATTCTGACTCACAAGTTGTTGTATAGATGAATGGTGCTCAGACTCCACAGTAATAGGCGCATATTTTTSCTGTGTAGATTTAGTAACATATTTTAAAAGATTTAACCCGCCTTACTGATAATTTATATAAACAAGATAGACATCAATTTCTAACACTTTTAAGCACTGTGGCTTCTTTGATATTTAGAAGTGGAGAGTGCATTATCTTTTTAATTTTAAATAATTATAAAAATTATCAGTGCTTTTCTTTTTCTCTCTATGATAAATAGTATAGCTCAGGTCTTCTTGTCATTATCCCTTATTTTTTATAGTTGTATTGTATCTTGCTCACAGCAATGTAATCCTAAATCTAAATCTAATTTTAGTTACATTGAAATTTCTTAATGCAACTGATTATTATTGCTACCATACCACATAAACTTTCCATTACAGCTCTTTGACACAGTGGTTTAATGCTTTATTACAGATGAGGAAAGAATAGTTTTGTCCTATGTAAAAGCTCACCTGTATTGTCTAAGACAGAAATCTCCTTTCTAAGATATCACAAAGCAAAAACGACTAGGTGGCCGTCACAGATAATGTGGACTTACACACATGTTAGAGGGGGCAGATCCCTTCCTTCTATTGATTTTACTGGTATATCAGCCTTAGCTTGTAATCAGCAAAACTTTGAAACYGACAAGTTTAAGTATATGCTTCTTCAAAATTCTTGGTAGGAGACCAGTTTAAACACATTCTTTTAGCCCCAATTATTAAAGATACTAATTTCTAGTTGTTAGGAATGCCTGATTTTCATTAAAATTAGTGCTTTTTCACATCACCTGGAAGTGTCAAGGGTATTAATATGATTGCATTTCTTCATACTTGAGGGTATCTTTACAGTGCTAGCGAGGCTGCAAAGYGGTCTAGCGTAAACTCTGATGGTAAATCCTGTTTACAGTCAATGGCAGAACTCACACTGGCTTTAGTGGAATTAACTTTCACTCAGATTTTAAGGCTAGAAGGAATGATAATGTTCATCTAGTCAGAACCACAGCATAATACGAGGCAGAATTTCTTCAATTGATTCCTATGCAATGTCTGTAATTTTTGCTAGAGTTACTGCATATTTTTTAGAGGCACAGTTTTGATTTGAAGTTCTCAGTGATGAAGAACTAAGTATTTCACTAGGTAAATAGTGTAAATAGTTGATTAGATTCACTGATAAAAATATGCGCCTCGTCTATCATCAGTCATCTAGCTTCCACCATCAAATATTGGGTCTTGTTATGCTTCATTTGTTAAATTAAAGGGCTATTTACAATCAGAAATAATCTCATTGTAAGCAAGGCTGTAATCATGTCACCTCTTACCCTTTCCCTGAGATGTACTGGAAATTTAGCAAACCACTTTTTTTCTAACCTCAGCTATTCATGTAGTGCTACCTCTGAAGATTTATGTTTGTCTGTGGCTTTCTTTTTAATGTGTGAACAGTAAAAAAAGATGCACCGTTCCAGCAGATCATCTCACTAGTGCCAGAGTATGAGAAATGASGATACTATGCATGGTAAATTTTCTATAAATATAGTAGTTTCTAAATTTGCCTAGTTTGTATTAATCTGACTGCCAAGAGTTAAATAAAAGGAAGCTATTAAGAGATGAAGAGTGAATAGTAGCAAAAGTGTAATGTATGGGGTAAGCATCTACAAAGTATCTGAGATAAGAATGATTACACCCATCGCATGGTAAAAAAAATAARTATATAGTTATATATAACCTGGAGTATTTTACACTTGGTCAATTGTTTCCAAAGTTGAAAGTCTAAAATCTAAGAAGATCTAAATGKAAAAAAATGTTGGTTGGGGAAGAAGGCAGTGCCTTTTCAGTACCTTGTTAGTGAAGCACAGACTGAGCAGGAGACCCAGGGTCTGCAGCCATTAGTCTTATTCGCTATGTGAAGGGCTCTAGCTGAGCTATTATTAAATWAAGTAAGAAAGTATGCTGTTGGGAAGCTACTGATGTAGTATGATTCATTCCYTTTGAGAATTAAAAACTACTGTCCAAGATGCAACTTCTACATCACTTAAATAAGCTACTTTCAGAGATGGGTGGGATGAAAGGATGCTTAAGGGCCGAGCAGAGTGCATTTTGCTGGTTTGAGGCAGTTGATCAACAGGGAAACTACCTAGATACCATCTACTGGACTTGCTGCAAAGGGAGGAAATGAGGCCTGTTACACACATGTAGCCAAAATGCTCTTGGGAGACATGAAAGGATTTCAAAGCAGGGCTTGTCCCATGTGACCTGTGTGAAAAGCTCATTTTCCTTGACTGTTCCCTCCTTTCTACCCCTCCATCTCTGTGTTTTCCAAGCATTCTTTGCTTCCTTAGCATTGCATTTCACCAAAAGCTCATATTCAGTTGATTATATACTATTTTCCCAAAGCCCTTTTTAGACTTTCTGCTTTCCAAAATATGGGCCAATGTAGCCAACGAGTGTAATTTTCATTCTTGGTTTTCAATTGTAATTTTCTATATATTTGAATACAAGTCATAAGTTCAACTGAAACCTAGTTACCAAATAAGTTAGATTCTCTACAGACTCTGAAGAACTACTTTTTCATTATTGTTATTTGCCATAGTTTTGCAAAATTTAATTGCAGTTTTGTTCTACATCATTTACCAAAATGTCAACAGGCATTGGGCCAAAAAAGATTCTCTTTTCTTTAAAAACAAGCTTGCTCCTGCTTTTCATTCCTGCTACCTTTTTTTTTTTAAAAAAATTGATAATCAAAAATGTGCAGAGCACTTTAAAAATCTCACTAGTTCCTTAATGATTGGTATAACTATATCTGTAATTCTGGTTAAAATAGAAGGCAATCTTACCATTTTCATGACTGAGTTACACTATTGTCTGATTCTGCAATCAGCTAGGTCTTTCTCTTATTTTGTAATTTCCATGTTAGTGGTCTTCATATGTAAGCATCAACTTTGACAATTTTATTCACCCTTTTTATAGAAATAAAGCCCATATACCTTTCATCCTCATTTATCTATGGAAGCACGGTCAGTTGCTTCTACAGCTACCTTTTACAAGGAGCTAGAGTGAGAAAAGACATATGGGAAGCAAGTATAGCTGACTACACTGGAAAATGAAAAGAATTAAAAAAGAAAATAGGAAAACAGCCTATAGAAATTCAACTCTTTATGGAGCAGCTAGGCTGCCTGCATTTGAGGTTGTTCAGACTGGAATTATATTCATATATTGAAGACGTCTGCTAGCTTTCTGAATAGGTACTAATAAAACTCTATATTTGAGCTGAAATGCAATTATAGGTAGAACTCCTACATGCTCGGTAGGTGCTCTCACCCACGGGCACTCTAGCCCCTGTGAAGTTCTGCGTAATGATGTATAAAAGATCAAACCTTTTGTTGGAGCCTTCTCCTGACACAGTTAACCATCTCCAAAACATTAAGCTTGAGTCAAACTAATAACRTCCTTTACGGTTGTTGTTCAAACAGGATCTACTTTATTATTCATACTCTATCTTAGCTGCATGATCTCTATCTCATCTTGCATCAATCCCTTTATACTTTTCAGAACATGAGTGACTATAATATTTCTTCCAGCACTGTGTAGGAAGAATAATAAGCATCAAGCTTAAATTTGTGTGTGTGTGTGTGTTTGTGTGTGTGTGTATGTGTGTACGTGTGTGAGTGTGCTGATGGCATGGAGGTAGGAAAGAGTGTTGGAAAGCTGGTATCTCTGCAAGATCAGAGCAGGTGTTAGAGTTGCATTATTTTGTTCTGATGTGGTTTTCTGAGGATGTGTGTTATCTGGCTATAGGAAATGAAATGTTATCCAATCTACTTATTATTGCCACCCTATTGTATTTTTGAGGGGTGTATTATTAGGTGTACATTAAATTTAGCTGTTACACAGTGTGGTTTATGTAAGTGCAACAAGACAACACATTTACATCAAGATAGTATATGGAGTTAATAGATTTAAATCTTTGTCCTATAAGTAATAATAAAAAAAAAAAAAGTCATGCTTTATTGAATGGTCAGTAATGACTGACAGAAACATTTCAACCAAAATTCTTTAAGAAATGCACAAATCGTTAGATAATATTCTGTAATTCTGAGGATCTGTTGGCCTTTTGTTGTTAAAAGATCTACAAGTATGATAAAGTCCCATACACAGCCTGGTTATTTAAAACACAAGGTTTATTTCTAAGTGAGAGGAATACAAGCCTTTATATACTGATAGAAGTTTTGTGTGTGTTTGTGTTTTCTGTGTTGAAGAATCATAGACTTACTCAGATCAAAAGGGATTGTGGGAGGCTGTTCAGCCCAACCTCTTCCTGAAAGCGGGGTCAACACTGAATTTAATCCATGCTGTTCAGGGCTTTGTCCAGTTAGATCTTAGCAGCTTCCAAGGATGGAGCCTGTAGAATCTCTCTGGGCAGCATGATCCACTGCTTAACTGTCCTAAYGGTGGATTTTTTGTCCGTTACCCAATCAGAACCTATTTAACTTTCTGAATTTATTTTTCATCTTAATGGATTTTTCTGTGAAGGTGACAGCCCAGTACCCTTAGGGAATTCTGAAAGACTCTATGGGCTCTCCTGTAGCTGGAGAAAACATAGGGGATTCAAAAATATTAGACTTCAAAACTTCAAATACAAATGTTTCCTAAAAGATGGTCACCATATCCCATGGCTAAGTAGGCAGAGTAGAGTTCTCTTGAAAGGTATTTGAAGGAGAAAAAATATTTGAATGGATATAATGTACAAAAACCTGTTTTTTAGTATGGGATAATATAAGGCACAAAAGAGTCAGATAAAAAGGGATTTTAGATCTTGAGCATGTCTGTCAGATTATACCTGGGTCTTTCAAGGTTGAATAATCTTCTTCAACTCCATTTTTAATTGTTCTGCTTTCCCATTGTTGCCTGTCTTGCTCCCTGTACTGTTCAAACATAATCTCTATAACCTCTCTTGTTACAACACTCGGTCATCTAAAGACAGATACAGTTATTCCAAAACAGTAATAATAGCATCATTTCATATGACTGCACCATCCCTTTAAAATCATACTGTATTTCTACCCCAACTGGCATAATATTTATGCGTGAAAAAAGCCACAGTTGCTGAAGTCTTTGGGATTACGTACACACTTAGAATGCGGCGTGTGCAAAGCAAGACTGACTTTTATGTAGACCACTATCAATAGATTTGAGCTAGAATAAAAAGTAGCTTTATTCCATATAATTATGATAGTACAGGCAATACAAGGATGAGTGAGGAGATGCTTTGAAATGAAAGCCAAGCTTGTAGTCAGACATACATCCGCTTACATGGATTGTTGCCAGCATATTTGCTTTTATATTTCTTCTGTCATATTTGATTACGCTCAAATTCCCCCAAGTCCTTTAGCTGAATTACAAATTATGGCTTTGTTTGGAAACAAATATGCCCACAAAGGCATTGTGTACCTTCTTGTGTGTGGAGTATGGTGTTACTGACTACAGAGGTGCATTAAAATACTTTGGGTATTTCTCCTGTCAGTTAAATAATTGCATGTGAAAAATACAACACAGCTGCCTTTGGAAAACAGTAACATTCAGTCAGTAAACTTTAGATCTTCATAAAGTAATATATAAGTCAAACTCCCCTTGGGAGAAGATGGTAGTGTGTGTGCGTGCATCTGCATTTGTGTGTGTGTGTGTGTGTATATATATATATATACACACACACACACACACACACACACATATATACACAAACATATACACATATATGTACACATTTGTGTATATATATATACACACAATGTATAATGCATACATACATGTATATATGCATGCATACACACACGTACATGTACACATACATGTACATATATTTATGTATATATTCTATATGTGCTGTATATAATATTCAAATATTTCCAGTGTATAGTTAGTGCAAATATATTTTTACAACCTGGCAAATAATTCACAGCATATGATTCATTATAATACTTAATACTTTAGAATCTAGACAAGGGTTCTAAATAATTGGCATTTTTCTCAATTTTCCATTTGTTAAATTTGCTCTAGAATGTACAGATCGTTACCACTCTCTTTATTTTTTATTTTATTTTTTTTCTATTTGAAGTTAGTTAAAAATAATAGTCAGCAGATGTACATAAGCAGCTTGTTGTACCTGCTGGTTTGAGTAATATTGAATAGTTTTTGAAAATAATTTAGAGACAGGAAAAATGTGCTCAACCTCACAGGTATTTGTATAGCAGGAATCTAGGTCATGAACAGCAGGTAACCATCATGACTGAGGAGTTTGTATAGTGAGACTGGAAAAATCCCATGAAGTGATGCCGCATTCATTCTCTGGGTATCTCACATGCACATCATTGACTTTGGGCATTAAAAGTGCAGTGACATATACAGACCCATTAGTACTGAGAATCCAGCTCAGTAGCTAGACATGCAGAATTTGAGCTCTTTTGTTCAGTATTGAATTGACTGTTGCTCTTCATTTACTAATTAGTTTTGTTTTCTGATATTCTTACTGATATTTTATTAAAATGAGTTAGAATTCACTGTTTCCTCAAGCATCCTATCTGTAAATACCTTCACTATAAAATTTTCATGAAAAATATATATGAATCATTGATGCAGTCAAAATACTTTCCATTAGATAATAATCTTATTTTGCTAACATTTTTGTTAAACTGTACAGATTTTCTTAATAAACTTCTTATAATCTCCCATCCAACAGAATGCTCATTATAAAAACAAAAGTGAAAATTGTGTCCTAATTTGTAATCATTAACCTCTTTCTTTACTTTCAGAAAGTTATTTGCAAGACTTGGTGTTATCATATATCACAGCTAGGACTACATTTGAAAGCAAGAATAGCAAATACTTGCCTATAGAAAAAAGGAAGCATACCCAATACATTTTGAAGGAGGCAGACAGAGCACAAAGAGCTGCCCCCCTGGGCAGTTCAGATTTCTTGCAAATCAAAGTGATTCTTGAATAATTTCCTTATCTGTACTGAAATATTTTCAAACTTAAAATGAACCTAAAGTTTTTCAGCAGCTTTTTTTTTTTTTTTTTTTTTTTTTTTTTTTTAACAGAGAGTAATTACTTCAGACTGTTCTGTCTTTAAAGCATGCTCCTCTGACTTCATTTTGCATCAGGCACTATGTGCCAGTTTGCATTGCTTTCAGCCCTCTGAAATACTTCTGATTCATTATTCTTCCTCTTTGCTAAATGAAAATAATCTGCCATTTAATCACTTGCTTGCAAGTGACCACTTGCTTACCTAAGGTGCTTGGCAAATTTCCCTTTTAGAGTTGGCAGGTGTATGTGCAAAAGGTGTTCTTCTGCTAGATGATGTGGGGGTCACTAGCCAGGACACAGTTAAGCTGCAGGAAATGTGTGTGTTCACTGAAACCATTTCAGAGTCAATAAATTTCTTACTGGATGTTCAGTTGGTAAATACAGCAAGCAGTTGCAAACAAGCTAAATCACAGAGGAAAATGCTCTATCCATTCCTTGTTTCTCTCACAGTTTCTCTTATTTTATGCACATATCAGGTATAATTAACCGTAWAAATTTTTCCAGTGATATCATATCTATATTTAAATTGCATGTACTGAAACTGAGAGATGGTAAGGTGCATTCTTCTGAACCCTTGTCTGATACTGACACTTGTAGCGTAATCATCACATCAGGTAAGTATCCTCTTCCTTTTTGTTTTTCTTTAATAGTAGCAGCAGTATTCCAGAAGTGTTCAGAGTTAACTGAGATTGACTTTATCTTGTAGCAGATGCTGTGTATATACATCTTCCACACAAAAGAGGTAACACAAAAAGCTTTATGGATCTCATATCCCTTCAATTTTCCCTCCCTAGCTTACTTATCCCTTCTTAGAATTCGTAAGAAAGTGGTGATCTTTATGTAAGTACCTGCATAGTTGTAGATTAAGAACATCTAGAAGAGAAGWGCTCTCAAACCAATAAGAGTAAAAATGCTTTCAAGTAATCGCAGTTATGCCTGGTTTGTTAGCGTTTGTGTAACATCAAAATAGCGCTAGGAGCTAAGTGTGCATGGCGTCAAACACTGTTTTAACGTATGCACGCTTCTTCTTTTTCCCCCTGTTGCATTACCTCAGAGGATGAACAGCTCTTTTGTTTTTCTTCGGTGCTAGGACACTTCTTTAGCTCACATAGCAAAGGCGTGTGCTTTTATTAGTGGAGATCGTGGAGCTGATCTCTGCTGCTGTGCTCTTAGAATGTGTATGTACCACAACRTGTTATTACAGTGTTAAAGCAGATATATTATGTGTCCTTAGAGAACAGGATATACAACCAAAACTCTGATAGAAAATTAATTGCCATGAGTAATTACAGTCATGTAATCTACTTACTACAATTTATTGTGTGTGGTAGCGCTACCATACATCATCACATCCTAAAGGTGTCAGGAAGTTTATACTAGGATTTAATGTTGACTCTGATACAGGACAGTCTGTTGTAAGGGAGGCGATTCTTTTGATTCTGACTTAAATCAGAGTTTCCTTTTGAAGGTATTTAACTGGAAAGATCACTCAGAGGACAACCAATCGTACGTGTTTTAAATTTGTTTATGTTTCGAACTGTCACAGACTAGTACYGTTCATATAGGCATGGATACACAGATTTCCTGAGGACTGCTGACCTGAATTGCTATGGCCTGCCCATCTGCTGTTCAMTCCTGACATCCATAGATGTCGGAGGGAACAATGACCAATGGGCTCTACGTCTTCCGTGCTTTTTTGTGTTTTGAGGAGTATGTTGCCATAGAATTACTGGGCATTGSAGCTGGGACGACATGGTCCCATCATTTTTGTCTTTGCAGAGATGTATATGTGAAGGAGTAAAGAAATTTCCATTTCATAGGTTTGGAAGCTTTTCCAGGTATTTTAATCCCTTCTTTTCTGCATAGGAAATGAAAAAAAAAATCCTTTTCTATCCACCTGATATTTCAAAGAATGCATTTCAGTATTATCTGAGAAATCTAGAACAGTTTCCTCTTAAGATAGATCTAAATCCTTATTTCTGCAAGTACCTTGTCTAATTTCAAAGTGTTTGGTGTAAGTTTTAGGTGAGCAAGCAGAAATGATTCGAATCCATTTATTTTGTCTGTTTTTTTTCTCCCTCCCTTGGACTTGTACACAGAATCCTATTGCTACCATTTCAACTGAAAAATGCRTTTGGATAGTCCTGCTGTGTTAATTAGATAAGAAAAAAAATCTGTGCTTACATACAAAAGATAGTAATTTCKTGGTAAATTTCTCATGAATTAGGCCAGTTTTCACTCTATGGAAAGTAAATTAAATCCTTACTTAAGTATTTTTCTAATAATTTTCCTAATATAAATTAATTTTCAGAATCAAGTCTTTAAATTTAGACAGACTTTATTTTCCACTTGCTTCCTTAAAAAATACCACCAAGAAATCTGAGAAAGAGGAAATATCAAGATAGACTCGCAAGGGAGACTCTTCTTCCACATAAACTCRATGCTATGATACAGAAATGAAAGATGTAGAGCTCCTGCCAATATACGGAAGCTTGATGTAGATGTTAGATTATTCATCAAAAGCAAATTATATTACATTTACTAATTAAGATTTTATTACATGCATTTGTTGCTTCCTAATTAGATAACTGGAACTCTTTGTTTGCAGTTATATAAATTTATTTGGAGGGTGCACTGTAGCTAGCATACACACCTCTACAAGAGCTTTCAAATCCTACTCTCCTGAAATGATCACATTTTACTCTTCTTTTTTTTTTTCTCTCTATCTCATACATGCAAATACACTAAAAAAATGTTAAATTACYACATTTGAAAGGAAATAGATGGGCTCCAACTTCCTTTAAAATAGGTTCATTTGTTAACTTCTAAACCTTTCCTTAGTAATTTTCAAACATAATACATAGCACAGGTCTCTCCATGCCTTCAGCACTCCAAGAGTTTCTCTCACTTTGGAATTGTTGTTAATGAAGCTGATCAGATAGAGCACTATATACTGTCTTTTAATGGTTATTTCTCACTATATAGTTTGTGTTGCTTAGACCTGCTATATTKCATAGTGCAAAGGAATTTGATTATCTAGTCCTTGTTTTACAAGGTGAGAGAATAATTAGAAGACATAGTTTTACATCCATTAAGTTTTGTACACTGTGTGTGCAAAATTATGCATGGACTGAATTTTAGCAAGGTTAGATTTTGGTTATGGAAATGTAGAAACAGAAGTCTGAATCTTGAAAGTTACCTTAAAAATAATTGTCATTATACTGAAGTCTTTCTTGGGTCTCTCCAAGCAAGGTAGAAGATAACTAGCTTTTTGAAAATTGTGTATATGATAAAGAATTCCTTTGTATCTGCAAATTCATATTTAAATATTCATCTGACTTCAGTTAGCAAAATGTCTGAATAACCAAGATCTTCGCTACCTTCACTATTTAAGCCTRTAATATAGAGAAGTATTAATATGTATTCAAATGGTGTGTAAAGGTTGGGRTTAATCTTGCCTAAATTTTGCTATGTGAAAAGCAGATGTTTAATTTGAGGGAGATCTTCAGGAACCCTCCAAAGCTAATGCAGATAGCCTGACACTTCTGSAGTGATTTAAACTATCTACTTTAGGCATGATCTACAATAGATGTTTAACACAGGATAAATCATCCTCAGGTGYTTCTCTCCATTTATTACTGAGGGAGTTTTGATGACTATCTCTGACAGTATAAGTAAATTTACGTATCAAATGTTAAATGATATTAGTCCTTCCCTGAGAAACTGAGGGCTAAACTCACAAATGTTGAAATATCCAGGTTTGGCTTACCTCCCAGTTTAGGCTCCTACATTCAAAACTGTAACTTCTCACCCCTTTTCTCCTGTACTGCTGAGTCCTAAACTTGGAGACATCTAAAGACCATAAGTACCTCTGATGTTTACATTATGTTTTCCCATGAATTGAAAGGTCTACAACTCTGAAAGCCAGATTTGTCTCAGTACTTTTAGAGCATTCTGAATGTAAATCATATTTAAGAAAAAGTAGGTTTTGCAAAATGAGACTCTGCAAAGTCAGTAAATTTCAACTGTTAAGATTATTCTGGCAATACTAACTCATTCTTGTTGTAAATTTTTACTCACCCTTCTCAGAGATGGAGTAAAACAAGCTATCTTGTTATTTATGCAAATAGAATACCATGAAAGATTGTCCTGCCTGTCATATCCAAGCTATATGTACTCAGTATTTCAAGACTATTTATTACTTAAGCTAGCTTATACCTTGATGTAGGTTTGGCAGTACTTTGTTTTCAGGATTTTTTTTCACTATTTGGCCATTAAATTCTACCTACAGTGTGCTATGCTTAAATAAGAAAAAGTATTAGACACCTTTTGCATTCTGTTCGTACTTACTGACTTCTGATACTTATCCAGCTGCTATCAAGAAAGTTACTGTAGCACAACATAGCCCCCACAGATGTCTTTTTTTTTTTTTTTTTTCCTGTTTCAGAACAGAGACTGAATCCTTAAACATTGTAATTCACGCATAGGCGTTTTCCCATCATTTTTTCCTCTATCCTATAAGCATCAAACACCAAAATTGTCCTCTTTTACTTTCATTTTTGTTGAATTTGGAATATATTTTCTATTCCTATGTGGAATTTTAGCTGAATGYTTAACTTCATCAGAATTTAAAGATAGGCTTAAGCATGCTGTAGAATAAAATATGCCTCGGTGTAAATAAAAGTATAAACAGAATACATTCTCACCAATACTGAACTAAATATTTGGCATCTAGAAGCGTGCGTACACTTGGCACATCCTTTTTGCCTGGGTAACATCTAATGTTAGAGTATAACTAATGAAGCATTCTGTGTGGTAGCAAATGTAGTGATCCTTGCAGGATCTCCATTTGCCCTACGCTAAACTACTCTACCGCAAGTAATTGTAGTGCCTAAGAGCAGTTAGAGGCCATGAATCATGGTGAAAGCCCCAAATTATACTTGTACTGTGCTTAGAAAAAGGTTTTGTAGCACAAGTGGCAGAAGGAAGAATATCGGATTAAAGAGAGAAAGATATAAACCCACGGTTATCATTTCAGGTATAACCCTTACAGCTGTTTCCTTATCAACTCTCCAAGTAATAGAACTAGTAAAAGCAGTACAAGTTTTGGAGCTCTTAAAAATAGAAACAGTAGCACAGACAAATACAAAAGTGAGCTATCAGAAGGAACTCCTTTCATGCCTTTCTCAAATATCTCTTTTAATATAAGAGAGCTTGTTTTCCAYTAGCTTTTTTGTTTTTATACCAACTCCAAAAAATCATAATTCAAAAATTATCAAATTATAAGCAAAAAACACTTTCCATTTCTGTGCTGGGACCAACACATTAATGTAATAAATGACGTATTTCAAGATTCTTCAGATTCCTGTTTTCAAGTTATTTCAAAACAAATTGACAGATCTGTAAGTTTTTACTTTTCCTTGATACCTCTTAATTTGCTCTTCTTGAGCACTAAGATCACTCTTTTCTCTCCCCTAACTTTTCTTTGATTTAATGCATTTGAGTAGTTCCCTTCAGTATCTACACRTGGTGACACTCAAATATATGCACAAATCTATGGAAAACCATAACTTTCTAAAATTAATGCTCTGACAGAACTAAAGAAGATTGATCCGGACATGTTACTAGCTCTGCTTTCCCCAGTATTTTCTTTTGTTCATGGTTAGAGCTTTAGGCAACACTCTTTTCTAACTTTCAGAATTAATATTTGCTGTTGACAGGTTTTGCTCTTCAAGTGTTCTGCTCTACAAAGACACTAAGGATTCTGGTGTGTTGACATTGTCCATTAGTAAAGCATCTGGTTATGGACAAAAAAGGCCACTTTCATCAGACTAAGGAAAATCAAAAGGTTTTAAGACTTCCATAAATGATACCGTAGCAATTTGAGAATATCTCTTAAGTCAGAAGTGTTGTTTCCTGGTGCATGTTAGCATTGTATCACATCTCTAGGGACTTACCCGGAACAGCTACTGTGGCACTTCCTTAGTATGAATGACACCAGTAGAAGCTGCTTCAGGAACAGCATGACAACARGTCTAGAATTTGGCATCTCTTTATTGTGTGGTATTTATCAGGATTAAATCATCCGGTTGCTCCTATATAGTTTTATTAATTGGTATTGATAGAAGTCAAGTCTTATCTATGGAACATGCATATACATCTATCGCATGTATATGCGATAGAGCATGAGTGCAGCTTGCATTTAGCAAAAGCTTTTATATTTCTGTAGACAAAACCAACCAGAGTTGTTATAAATATTTGTTAGTTTCCCCTACCCTGCAGTTTAGTTTCTTCTGTGTAACATTAGAGAAATTTATAATATACATAAAAATTCATGATATAGCACAAAGATTTTTCTTGAAGTCAGTATCTATGGATAAGGTTATCTAAGACATATAATAGCAGCATTGGTCTCGTATTTCTTCCATTAAAATTCCTCTATCAATAACCTTATTAATCAKCCATAACTCCCTTAAAGATTCCAATCTTTAAGACTTTTTTTTTTCCTAAGCAGGGCTCATAGGAGCCATTAACCTCTGGCAAGAATGTAGACAAACAGAAAAACAGCTACGGAATTTCCTATTTAATATTCTTTATGGGTTATATTATTAACTGTTAGCTCTTCAGAGACCTAGAGCAATGGGACTCTGCTCCTGTATGAATTGTTTGGCACTAGYATAATAAAAATAGCAATAATTATAGAGAACACACACAGTAAAAATGGGACTAGATTTTGCTAATGTTAAATGTTTTAAATTTGATTTCAACACCATTGTTCTACTTATTCAGGATATATATTTCTCTTATTTGTTCTTATTATACTCCAGAGAAATAATAATGCATTATTTTAAACATTGCTCTTGAATGGAGACAGGAAGAGAAATGACAAGCAAATGGAAAAGAGTTGTTAAAATGGTATAACTTGTAACTTTAAAGATTTCTTTTTGCACATGCTATAGTCTCTTTTTTATATATACAAAGTGTCTGGAGATGTATAACTTTTGAAGTCAGAATGGGCCACATGAAATGCTGCAAAAGATGGAACAATGAACTGCAATTTGTCTGAAGTTCATAGCTTCTGAGAGATACAAGGACATTTGATCTTGATCCAGCAACTTCAAATATTAAAGAATTTAGCCATTTGTGCAGATAATTTTTAAAAACTTAATTATTTGCAGTGTCAAGAAAGCATACTTTGTTTCCAGTCTGCCTGTGTTCAGCCTCCAGCTATTGTGCCTTCTTATGTATTTTCTTCCTGCAGCCAAGTWAGAGAGTCATCTACTTTCAGAATTGTGTTCCCTGAGTTGGTACTTCAAGGCTAAGATAAAATCAGCTCTCATTCCTTTCATGGATAAACTAAGCAAATAGAATTTTCCAACTTTTTCACTAGAAGGCAAATTTTCTAGCTCTCAAGTTATTCTGCTGCCATTTCTTCTAAATTCTTGTTTTTCAGACCCCTTTATTTTGCGATTGATGTCAAACCTGAAATAATTTAATCAGTGCTGGCTTTGTCACAGACTTTTCCACAGAAAGTAGCTCTTCTTTCTTATTTGATACTCTTCTACTTGGGTAGCTATGCATTGCATTCATCCTTTTATCTAAAATGTAACACTATAAGCTAGCAATTGTTTGTTTTGAAAGTCTTTTCAATGATGCTGTATGATATCGTCTTCCATCTTCAGCTATAGGAGTTGAATTCTTTTCTCCTGCATATTTGAGCTTGCAATTGACAGTATTAAAATTTTAGTATTATTCTACCAATTTTTACTTAAACTATAGATAAAAATAACATGAGGCCAAGAATAGATTCCTGTGGAACTGTATTAACATTATCCTTGTTTCTCATTAAAATTACCATTGAGATCTMACATTAAACTGCTTTTAAAATGATTTAATAAGGATTCCACTGATACTATGTGATGCTAATTTTATTCAGCCTGTTATGCAGGATTAAGTCAAATGYCTCATAGAAGCCTATTATACCGAAACAGTTGCTTTTATGAATCAAATCTGTTAAAACAAGCTTTAATTGTTTTGTTTCAGTTTTATTTTAAAATATTTCCAGAAACCATATTGAATGACGTTTAACTGTATTACTATCCTTTAAATCTTTACCAGTTGCGTCTCATATCAGCCTTTTTGTGAATTGGCCTAAGAAATATTTCTGKATCACTGATGAATGGCTACCTATCTTTTAAAACATTAGTAACGAGGACCAGTAAATATTCAGTTAGCATTTCTGAAGGAACTCAGGTTGCTGACAGGTGAGTTACAGACTGAGGTGTTCAAGCTCTTGGAGATGGCAGATACGTCACCAATTTTTGAAAGCATTTCAGGGCAGATCCAGGCAGCTTCCACTTGGGTAACACAGACCAGCAACATTTGTCTTTGCTTCTTCTGGGAAATAGGTGGAAACTATTGTAAAGAATGGAATCGGAGGCAAATTTAAAGTCAGAACTCACAAAGTACTTTAAAGGAAGCAGTGCRCATGTGCACAAAAATTGATCTCCTTTGATTTCCAAAGGCAATCAACATGGTCCTTTGCCAATGGTCCTTAAAGAAATTAAGCTGCCATGAGATAAGAGAGAAACTTCACTTGGGTAAACAACTTATTAAAAGATAAGAAATAAAGCAATGACATAAATGATCCTTTTTTTTTTTTTTTTTCCTGTTTTGCTGTTTTTTACAGTGGAGACATGCAAGAATCTGTCCTGGGGACTGTGTGTTCAATATACTTATAATGATCTGAAAACAGAGAAATAATCAAATGTCAAGCTGTTGGTACTAAATTAGTCAAGGTGATAAAGGTGGGGACCAATTGCAAAACCTGGGTAATAAAATGGCAGATGAAGTTCAACACGGACAAGTGTCATGCATATGGATATATGCAGTCTTCAGCATCTTAAGTCTTCAGTGAGCTTGGATGGGCTCTGGACAGTCTATTACCATGCAGTTCTGGTATCTTGGGCTTATGATMGACTGTCTGTTAAAATGTCAGTTCATCGCTCATCAACAGTAAAAAAAGCAATGCTGAGTGTTAGGAATTAAGGAAGGAACACAGTGCTTTTTCTTTCCCTGAAAGGCAGCGTGAGAACAGACTAAAGCAGTAAATGTGCATCCAGCATATACAAATGTTTTTTTTGGTTTTAGTAAGTAGAAATGATCTTGAGGTTTGATGAGTATGCTTGTGTATCATATTATTTCTTGTATATAAAAATTTGCTTTTGATCTTTCAGCASGATAATGAAGTGAAATCATTGGTAGAAATACAGAGTTGAATACAGATGTGCATCCAAAATTAAAATCAGCTCTAGTTAGTGCAGCATATGATGGAATTCCTTTAGCTATCATAAATAATGACTAGACAAAAAGTAACCTAATCGAAAAAAAGTATCTTGTGACTCGGTATTTGTGGGAAYGATTGCACAGGTAGTAAAGAGGGAAAACTGGTAAAGACCCAAAATTATAGAACGAGCAAACTGAAACATTTAGTTTTCATCTGGGATAATTCTGCCAGTCCCTGGAACAGAGAAATCAAAAATTAYTTGGAAATACTAAACTACTTAATGTACAAGGGAAAGAATGGTTGGGAATACAATGGATATTTAATTCCCTKGGTAGAAGATGGATGAAACTTTCTAAGAATAAAAAGATCTACATTTTCATATTCTAGAATATTTTCATCTATATTTTCTAACATCAGAAAATGTCTTTCTAAAGTCATTAGGACTGCCCCCCCCCAAAAAAAAATAATAGTTTCAGTGTTCTAAATTCACCTCTGACATGGACATACTCTATAATTTCAGAAAAAAATGAAATTTCTATATTCTTTACTAGTTGTCAAAATGATGAGGATGAACAAAAAAAGGTGTATATTATAGGGGATACTTCAGTTTAGTTAAGATGTGTAAATATTTACAAAATGCAAAACACCATCTAAGTGTTATGCTTTACTCTTATTGCATCTTATTAGCTTCTACTGGGATTCATGTCTGGTACTGGTWTGAAAAAGTTATGTAATGCAGAATACTTGCACAGACTTTGGGCTGCATTTATTTGGAATATTTTCTATATAAGCTCTAAGAAAATCCCTGAATACTTTTGTTCCATAAATAAATCTGAACCAAAAGAAAAAAAAAATCCTTCCAAATGCTGATTTATTCCTTATGGAGATCAATTTATTTTTTAGAACCTGCAAAAATTTAAGTAATAAAGAAAATAATAGAAATAATACTTTACCATATCAGCATTTTACTGAGCAAACTCTTATSATAAATTAGAAGTAGTCATGAACTATGATCTATTTTAGAGCAGAAATCATCCTTTGGATGYGAGATTTCAGGAACCCTTTCAGTTKGCTTTAAATAGTTAGGCAATCATGAAAAACAAAATAATACATCAACAAAAACTGAATAGTAAAACAAAAACATTTTAATGTCCATGTTCTTTCTCTCCTTTATGTCATTAATTCATCCTCTAGGTGTAGAATTAAATTAGACAACCTTTGATACCCTAATACTGTCCTTCACTCTTAGAAAGTAGAAATTACTTAAATAATTGCTGATCAGAAAATTTAGTAAAATGTGCTGGATTTTAACCTATAGATAAATATGAGTACAGACAGTCAGAAAGCAAGCTCAAGAATACAAAAGCTATGGTTCTGGGAGACTGAAATTTTCTGGTAGGAAAAATTCTYTGTTTAATGTTTGCATTGCCAGAATTTCATCCTTATTTAGCAGCTATTCATTCATGTAAGCATCTGCCATGGAAATTCTCCCATTTCCCATTAGTACAGACAATTGCCTTTTCCACTTCTGCTTTTTACTGGATAAAAAACTATTTTATTCCTTTGCAAAGACCCTTTACTCTTCTGATCTAATATATTCCAGCAAGGTAGAGAAGGAGATTGAACCACTATCTTCTCTTATAATGTGTGAAGATAACTTCATAATTATCTGTCAAGCCCAGCACTATCAACTTACACACTACGAGATGACAAAGTAATTTTTCACTAATGGCATTTTCCATAAGCATTCACCTTCAAGATTGTTGTCTTTTTCACTTTATGCTCTTGGGACAAGAGTTTTATCCTAGATGTTGCATTCAGCCTCACATTAGGTTTTACTAAGCACCGATTTTTTTTTTCCTTTGGAAATTCGAGGCAGGGGGAAAGGACTTTTGCTTAGCAAGTACAGGAGAGAATACATCATCTTTAGTAAAATCTTCTTCTCTCTGGAGCAAAAAGTGGAAACTGCCCGTGATTTATGTTCATCCCACATTTTTCAAACTTTCTACCTACTCTTTTGCTGGATATTCAGATACAGGGAATTAGTTCCTGCCTGCTGTAGAAGGCAGGTAATAYTACTAACATACAATTTTCTTTCTTGCAGTAATGGATCAGTGTTAAAGTCCCTAAACAGAAAATCTTCCTAGATGTACAGCTCCAGTGTGTTGTTTCTGTGTTAATTCCATATGCCATACACTACCAGCTGTGGTTTTGTTTCCCATAGGTGAGCCACCACTGAGGTTAACAGCTACTATGTTCTCTGCCAAGGCAAGCATGGGCGCGTGCAGAAGATCCGGCACTTTGCTTGGCCTTGTGTTTCCCTGCAGGCTGCGAGGATTCAGCCTGAGTTCAGGCCACCTACAAATCCTACCTGATCTGGTGGCAGATGATACATGATGGTCCTCATGAGAGGGATATGAAACTGTTGTGGTTGCCTCTCTTTGCTCATATGATACAGCTGCAATGGCAGATAGGATAACCCGGATCCAGTGACAGCAGCCAGAGTCCCTTGACTTGCTATGTCCTTGTACATGATCCAAGGCACAGATTACACARAAAGGGCAGGGTAGTTAAATGGGCAGGTTGTGCATATGAACTCAAGCTGGTGTTTGGGCTGTTCCCAGGTGCTCTGTAGAGCAGTCAGCGAGTCTTCGTGTGAATACAGGCAAGGCTGACTTTAGGATCTGCTCGGCTTACAGAGGTTCGGAGGCAGCTATTGCACAAGCCTGGACACCATGTGAATAGAAGATAGTGGTCTATAGGGGGAGCTGATTTTCTTCTGACAGACTCATACTAGTTGACAAAACTGTAGAAGTTTCTCAACGCTGACAAGTTGAAGTGTTCTTTGTCACCTTTACGTACATTAAATTATGAATTTTTGCATAGATTAATTAAAACAAGGGGGAGAGTGTAGAACATACTCTGCAACCTAGGAGCCAGGGATCACAGCTTAATAAGTRATGGCTGCATTTAATGAGCAGTTTCTAAATAATCTAGTTATGAATAAACATAAGGATTTTGCCTATGGTTATAGATTTGTTTTYACCTCTGCATACAGTGGAGGTCAGAAAATATTCAAGCACTGGATTCTCTTTTCAAGAGGATCAGAATTTAAGCAATTACAAATACAAAAGGCTTTTTACCATTCTTTGACTGGATAAAAGGTCTAAAYAGATCTCACAGTCCTGGCCAGCTGGCACTAGTGTAGTGGCTAGCGAGAAATCTCTGCATCCAACAGTCACTCTTAGCTAAAGTTTTGACTCATAATTTATGTAAAATGGAACATCATTTTGTCATAAGAAATGCTACCTGTCTTTGTGTAAGATGCAGATAATTCATATGAGAAATCTGTATTTATATCTATGGGATATGGATATTAATATATTTTCTTTCTAGAAATGAAAGAAATGAAGGTCAAATAATTGCATTGCTAGGAATCGTTTTTTATGTTAAAACAGAAACTGTGTATGACTACATAGTCATATACATGTATATATACGTATACCTGTTCTCAAAAAGAGAATATGACTTGTGCAAAAGGGAATCTCACCATTAATGTTATCATGCCTAGTTTTCAGGTAATTGCATATGGTTCAAGAAACTAAGAGTGAAAAGGGAACGAATGGGTCCTTTCTACACCTTCTTTGATTTCTCTCATATTGCATTCAGAGCAGAATGTCTTCCATATCTTACTTCTAGTATAAGCTTGAAAGTAAAAGATATTTTTCCCCAAAATGAAAAATCTTGGCCTTGCCCTTTGGCTACACAACCAAAAACCTAATTGAGAAATGATACTTCTTCACTGGAATTCGAGTTGGTTGCTTAGTTCTTCCCTTCTATTCCTCCTGTGTGCTTGACTGTGTTTCTCATTTTGCACTGAGAGTAATTTTTTACCTGTCTTCACTGTGGCATCATAAACTATGGGAGATAATACTGGATAAGAAACTCCATTCACATAGAAGAATGAAGGCAGGAATCCCAGAAGGATTACTGGATTAATATGTCTTGTTTGGAACTTTAATTTACTCTCTCTAAAAAAAAGAAAAAAAAATCTAATAAATRCTTTTSATTTTGAAAAAATCCATTTTTCTTTTGAAAAYAGCTATAAAAGAACATTTCTGGGACAAATTCATATAATTTTATTACACTTTTTGAATGCTGARAGAAATAAGAAGAAACTTTTGTATGCTTAATTAAATTATAATATAAATACGAATTCTATACAAGTTGTACAGATGATATTTCATCATTTTAAGAGAACAATCTTGGAGACATATCCAGACCTCAGAATTTTGCATTACTGTTTGCAATTCAGTGCGGTGTCTGCTGTCAGAGAAGAGCAATAGTCTTTTTATTTTCAATTTGCACTGAACTTCAGACAGAAAACATACCTGCATATTGGTTTGCCACACTTGCACATAAATTGCTATGCTTCCTTTTGGGAAGAAGTAGTACTACTCTATCCACCATTAATTTCATGATATCAGGGGTGGTGATGYAGCTTTGCCTAAGAGTAGGAGGAAAAAGTAAGGGAAAAAAGTTATAAATTAAGTTTTATTTTTATTCTTGACAATAATCTACTGTGTTAGATCTCTGGAAAGGCTTAACGGTGAAAAGCAAAATGGAAAAATTATTATTAAAATAATGAGGTCCCTCTCCCTTCCTTATCACAGGAGATGAATTAATGATTATGTGACCTCAGTTGTAGCAACTAGAAACTGTGATTGACAGTGTAGAAGAGTGGAACACATCCTGTTGTACAGATAGGCTGAACTATCCAAATCAGAGGAGAGCAGCTGTTGAAGCATTAGCTAGTTTGCAGATATAGTGGGTCTTTGAAGACATTAATTTTGACTAGGGCTTGTTTGTAGTGTTAATGTTAAAAAAAAAAAAAAAAAGTTGTGTAAGGGAAAATATTTATATGTGTAAGACACATCCAAATTTACATCAGGTGTACCATTGCTCAGTAAACAGTTTATGAGAAATGTCATTGTGTATGTGAACATGGAGAAAAGAGGAAAGGATTGGGTTATGCTTTTAGGAATTGCAAACCTGGACAAAAGACAAGTGATAGACATTTTCTCAACTTATCCATTGCTGACCTGAGGATAAGATGGAGACTTCTGCTTCTAGAAAGCAGATCTTTTCTTGAACTCTCTGGTAAAGCATGACATGCTTCTTTCCTTCCACTCTTTCATCAAGAAAGTCAAGTATACTCCCMCTATCTACAAAAAATTCAAAGATGAGTCATCAAACTAGGCATTTTTACTCTGCATTTTGTCTGTTTGTATTAATAAAAATTAGTATTTCATATTTTCACAGTGCTGTGTATTAGCCTTAATAGTTTTTAATATGTTTGGATACCCATTCCTTTTTGGACTATGGACAAAAAGGCTTACCTGAATCAAATACATCTTTCAGTATTTTCGTTTATTTCCCCTTAAGGCCTCTTGAAGATAGTCTAAATTCATTAAAGCAGTTTACAAAGCTATTTTTGAATAACATCTACTCCCTTAAGGCAGGCTGGATATTTGACACATGCAGATAAGAAGCACAGTTTGTAACTTCAGAAAAAAGAAAAAAAGAATGTTCAGAGTCAGAACTGAAGACCTGTGTTAATACCAACCTATAGAAAGAGAGCATCTAAGCTTTTGTGACCTTTCTATGGAAGAATAATAAATAGAATTCTAGTTATCAAAAGAAAAAAAAATCTACCTTTTATAGAAACTTTGTAAGAGTTAATCTAGCCCATATGAATGCGTCTATATAAATATATAAAATGCATTTTTTGGTGAAACTCAAGAAATTCTTACTGCATTTCGTTCACATAATGAATAAAAATTAGTTCCATAGTGAATCTGCAGGACTCTGCAGGATCTTTGAATTGTCACAGTTTAACTTGTATCTTTGACGTCACAGAATTAACTCTCTTGAGCTTTCAGAAATCAAAGGTCCCTCATAACTAGAAATAATTCTAGGGGTTATTGTGCTGATGGTACTGAATAGTCCATAAAGAAGAAAGCTTCTCTTTAATTGCTTTTCTTTTCAGCTCTTAAGGGTCTTTTTTTTTTTAATGTATTTTTTAAGTAAATGCTGCAAGAAGCAGATCTTTATATTGGATTTTATACATATTCTTCTTTATTTAAAAACTTGTTTTTTTTTCTGTTTTAGCTCATCTTCATTTTGGTGGCTCTTTAGGTAATATTTCTAAGGAACTTTGTAGCCAAACTGAGTTTTTTAATGGGACAAAATCCAAGAGTTTTGGAATCTTTTCATCCCCTACCAAAAGACACTGTGTCYCCTTCTGTTTTATAGGCTCTAGATAAATGCTACAATTGAATGCACAGTTCTACAGCTAAGGAAAAGAAGGTAAAGTGATGCAGGCCATGGAATTTTATAGGATTAAATAGGTAATTAAAACCCATAATTGAAATGCATGATGAGGGTCAGTCATATTGTGCTCTTTCTCTCTCAGGTAATTATTTATCGGTCAACTGTGGCCAATTTTGCCAGCATCATCTTCACTCTCATTTAAGACCCATACTTCCCAATTAAACCAATTTTATGGTTTGAAATAGACAAGTCCTTACCTTTTAAGAAACAATTCCTACAGGGGAGTTTAGTGAAATGCATTTTAACACTGTTGATTCCAAGTCAAAGCTGACCATTTCACAAAAAAAACAAGAAAGTTAGGTTGTTTTGCCCCTGACTGTCCAGTATGTAAACTCTTTTCAGGGTCTGACAGTGCCAATAGGATTTATTCTTTTTATCAAATATATCACTGTAATTATTTCAGCACTATATAATCRGTAATGAATTATAGCTTCACAGTACTTGTGTGAAGAGCAGAAGTCTTATTCCTATACTATATTTCTAAGGCTGAGGCAAAGCACAGATTAAAATAATATGCCCAAGATTTCAGAGAAAATTAATGAATGTTCAAAGGTTTTGAGGTCCAGACTACTACCCTTTTATTAGTCCATGTTTCACCTAGCCTTTGAACTTCCTACTGCCAAAACATCTGCAAAGGCATCCTCWCAAACCGCTGTGCAATCTCTCTCTTTGGACAATTTTTATTCTCAAGTGCATGCAAGTGATGGTGATATCTTGATGAGATACACTGAGAAAGCAGTCTCTGATGCCACAGAGACAGAGATGAAATTGTCAAAATACCAAAATACTTCTTCTATCTCATGATAAAGAAGAAATAAATACTACCAATAGGGCTTTTCCATAAGCAGAGAGTTTCTAACTTTGCAGACTACCTTCTGGTTTGCCCAGGATATCTGACTCCATTGACATACTTCCTCAGGGTTTTTAGTGATCAGGGAACAAGCAATAGAATTGGCTCATTAGTTGTTTATTTTCTGATTTTTAGAAAAGAAACTGCTATTGTCACAGTCTGTAATTGCATTTTCAGTATACAAGTGAAGTGTCTCAACACTATGACTGGAAACTTTGCTGTACTCAGAATCAATGGGATGTTCAACATGCTGAAACCCAACTATTATCAGATTGATTTGAATGCCAGGCTGTAATTTTCCTCTTCTTTGTTTTGTTATCAGCATTTTAATTCAAATTACGTCTTTTCTTCATTGTGTGATGCGGAGCACAATGCAACCTTTCGAGGAAGATCGGAGTTTGTTCCTGTTGGAAGCGCTCCTCCTAATTCCTAGCCAAAACATCTGAAGCTACAGCTGCTGTCGAATTAGTAGAGGTTGATTTATGTGCAGAAAATAAAATTCCTCAGGAGACAAAACAGCCTCTACTCAGTAAGCCATAATCTGAAGAMTATCATCAAGGAGTGACCATAACCAAGGCTACTGTACTTCCAGTCTGACCACAAAAGGTTCAGGTTGTAATATCAAATGCCGATATGCCAGTACTCTATTTTAAACTGTGATATCAAGAAAGGTGGACCATCTCTTCTAAATTTGACTGTTCAAGAYTGGTAATTATTTGACAAAAAAGAAGTCAAATCACTGAAAAGCATGCCAGTAGTGGGATAGGTTGACTATGTGCTCTGTTTGATGGGGTCACAGAAAAAATAGATCATGCTTTACTTAAGCCTAATGACTAAAGAATCAAAATCATATAGTATCAGTGTTGGTAAGTTTGTTAAATATTTTCTGTCTTATACATTTGTAAAAGATACAAGGTTTTCTTAGAGTACCAACAAGATGATGACTGGAAAAAAAAAAAAAAAAAAAAGAAGAAGAAGAAGAAGAAGAAGAAGAAGAAGAAGAGGAAGCCTTGCTAGATGCCTTAGCACAACTTCACCACCAGATTTTGTAACAAGATGATACAGAGATCATACCATTTGTGGCATCAGAAGCCCAATACCTGTCAGAAAACTGAAGTTTGAAACTGATTTGATGTATAGGAAGGCAATTATAGGGACTGAACACACCGAGAGAGTCAAGACAGGAAAAGAGGCACTGTTGAATTTTCTGAAGATCAGAGACACTATCTGTTATTGTCCAACACTATCTGTTAAAAAAGATGGCAACCTCTTTCTGTTACTGAGCAGAATATAAAGTGAGGAGAAACAATTTTGGGGATTAGTATGGGAGAGAGAAACCAGGACAATTTTTTACCTTCTTGTCTTGCAACCTGAGGGAAAACAAAACAAAACAAAACAAAACAAAAATAAAAAGGAGCATTTTGTGAGATTGAGGACACTGTAAGATTCCTAACAGTTTGGCTGGTTTGAACACAGCAAGCATTATCTTAGTGAAAGCAGGAAAATTCTGAAGTTAAAATCATATCATACATATTGCAAACTTTTTCTAGTGCAGCTAAAGAATATAAAACAAACAACAATAAAAAATAAAAAAAAAAAAACAAAAATCCAAACTTACTTACAATTACCTAGCCTGAGACTGCTTTTAAAATTTCCTCATCAACTTCACTGAAGCAGACTTGAGGACAGAAAAGCCCAGGAGAGCAGGTCAATTTTCAAGGACAACCTTCTCAAAGCACAGGAATCACAGAGTTACAGAATGCCTGAGATTGGAGGTCTCTGGAGATCATCTAGCCTATCCCCCCTGCTCAAGCAGGGTCCCCTAGAGCATCTTAGACAGGATCGCATCCAGGTGGGCCTTTAATATCTCCAGAGAAGGAGACTGCACAGCCTCTCTGGGCAACCTGGTCCAGTGCTCTGTCACTCTTACGGTGAAGAAGTTTGGGTTTATTTCTTTTTCTTTTTTTCTCTTTTTCTTTTTCTTCCACAGGAGAAAATGGGCAGGCATAGCTGGGGTCAGAGTAACTGAATGTGAAACTCCTGACTGAGCTAAAAYACAAAAATGAAACGTGTTGGAGGTGGGAGGATGGACAGACTGCCAAAGAGGAATATACAAGTGTTACAGAGGCAGGGCTAAAGCTCACCTGGAGCTGGAGCTGGCAAGAGATCTGAAGGTTAACAAGAAAAGTTTTTAGAAGAGCAAAAGCTGCAAAAGAGTGGTCAAGAAAATGTGGGACCATTGCTGAATGCGAACTGATTGAACATATACTAGTTCATGGATCAGCTGAGATACTTCAAAGGGTGCTGAGGAAATTGGCTGATGACATTGTGAGACACTCTCGATCACAAGGCCCTCACCTTTGAAAGGCTGTGGCCACTGGAAAAAGGTAAATCTTATGCCAATTTTGAGAAAAGGCAAAAAGTAGATTTTACAGCTTAGTCAGCCTCGCTTCAGTCCTTTGGAAGATTACGGAGCAAGCTGTGTTGTGGAGAAGAAAGTAGTTGGGAACAGCCATCATAAATTTCTCATGAGCAAAACTGGTTCGTTTACCCTTATTGCCTGCTATGACTAAATAAATGCCTGGCTGTGTGGGTACAGGGAGAGTAGTGGATGTTTTTTAARTTTTCCTTTAGAAAGGCTTTCAACGTGAGGCCCCTGCACACATTAATAGGCATTAAGTCCCTGACTAGCCTCTGCTGGGGTCTCCACCCACAGCTCCTGTCCATGAGCTTGGAGGATCTGTGAATAACTAGCTGGAATGCGCTGCTCAAAGGGTAGCAGTCAACAGCTTGAAGTTCAAACAGCTGTCAGATGAGTGCAGTCCTCAGGGCTTGGCCATAGAGCAAATACTGTTCTGTGTCTTCCTCAACAACGTGGCTCGTGGGATGGAGCRCTCATTCAACAAGTTTGAAAATTATACTGAACTGAGGGTGGTTGGAAATGTATTATAGGCTSGTGCTGCTTGTACAGGGCTGCTAAACACAAAGATAGATGAGAAGTCCTGCACCTGGGATAAAAAAAACTCTGTGTATCAGTACAGGCCAAACACTGACCAGCTTGGGAATGGCTCTGCAGAAAAGGACCTGAGTATCCTCTGGACAACAGGTTGAGCATAAGTCAGGACTGCGCCCTTCTGACGATGAGGCCGACTGCATACTGGGGCAGTGGCAAATGTGTAGCTGGCAAATAAAAGGAGGTGATTATTCTTTCCTGTTTGGCACTGGTAAGGCCACATCTCTATGGCCTTAGATTTGTATTAGTTTTTAATGGCAATTATTTAATGATAACTTTTGTCTACTTTGTTTTAGCTTTGGTTTATCCATGCAACGGTGTGGTGTAATGCTAAATATGTTTATGATCCAAAAATAAAATGCAGTGTACAGTATGACAGCAGAGACTTTAAAAATGCAGGCATAGGGTGATACTTGAAGGCCCAGAGCTATAAACAGCTCACATTGTCAGTAAATGCCTATCTAAAAATGCATCTCTGTGAAACGGAAGAATCCAATCTGTCAGGTAGCAAAGAGAATGAAGAAGTATCCAGYATATGTAACACACACCTTAGATAGCAAACTGGAATGTAAAGTGAAACTACAGACCAATGAAGGAGGATTAAGATGCAGAGCATGTTAGCGAGTACATAAAAATGAACCAAGCGGTACCTAGACCGAGGAAGAAGAAACTATCACATCAATGTGGCAGCCTTCCCAGGGAAGGACTTTGGGAAACATGATACCACTCCACCTTCAGATTTTCCAGTTGCAAACATTTTTACTAATATTTACATGTGACAAGGTCAGAAATTGTACATAGCTATTATCAGCATGATAAAAAATATTCTAAAAACCTACATTTTGTTTTTCTCTCTTTAAAGTTCAGTTATATTTGGTTTAGTTGGACTAATTTAAATCATGCCTAGGATAAAAGTCTAGCAGAGAAGCAGAGAAACTTRCTGGCATATCATTTGTAGTTCTGAAATGGAGGGAGATATTTAAGAACTGTATTTATATATTATATGTATTTACATCTCCGATACCATCCAGTACTAAAAAAAATCCAAAAAACAAACAAATAAATGAATAATAAAAAACTAAAAAAAATACAAGGAAAGTCCTCATAATGAAACAATCATTTTTGGAAAAAAAAAGAGATGTATACTATAACTTATATATATTGCTATATTGCTATATATTAATATATTGCTTCTATGCATTCTCTTTGTTATAATATCCCATTTTCACAACCTTTCTGAAATGTTGCAACCTGAATGTTGCAACCTAAATGAAAACATACATCTGATTATATTGTTATGCCGTGTCTAGGCTATTATTTTTGAACTGAGTAAAATGTTCTTTTTAAGAGCAGACGTTGTCACTTTCTGCTATCATAGGCCATACCTTTGGCTCTCCTTCTGTGATTAGTAATGACCAACATTAATCTCTCTCTTCACTAGACTGGCTTTCAACTGATCTAGTCATCTTTTCATCTTCACATTATTATTTTTTGCCACTCAAACTTTTTCACGACTTTGAAATTTTTTTGTTGATTGTAATTAGTCTTAGATGAGTTTGCTTAAAAAAAAAAAGAGAGAGAGAGAGAAGGAAAGAAAGATTGATTTTTTTTTTTCCTTCCAGAGTGGAAGAAAAATGTCAAGTATTATCATGAAAAAAAAGAAAAAAAAAGTTCTCTTGCCTCCTTGACTCTCTGCTATTAGTTTGAACACTGTTGTAATAATGTGAAACCAACTCAGAAATTAGACAGAAATGACCTTACCAGCCTTCCAAGTTATTATTCATTCAAGTCTTCTAATCTTGTCTCATTAAAGACTAGTAGACACATCATGTAGATAACGGTTAGAAATCTTTTCTCATCATGTGCTGCATAATGCGCCTGTTTTCCCTGCTTACAGATTTAACTTGGAAATAAAACAGATGAAAAAATGTCACTTCAACTAATACACTTACTTAGTTGCATCTCGTGTATCTCTTTACTTATCCTTTATTTCTATTTAGATGGTATTCAGAATTCCTTGTAGAGTGAACAAAGCTTGTAAACCCTGGTACATTCAGAGGGATATACTCAAGAGAATGGTTTGATTTTCATCATTTGTAAAGGATTTATAAAATATATAAGCTATTACTGTTGGTTTCAGAATTATTTTTGAAATAAATGTTTGTATGATTTATTTATGTATTATTGTTTCCATCTTCCTATCCTGTCTCTGAAAAACAGAAACCCTTTGCCTTAATTAATCTTTTATTGATTTTTAACGTTTCAAAATGAGGGTCTCATCCCACTCATTATCATATATGATAAACAATGCTTATGACGACTAAAGGATATGAAGGGTTGGAATTTTTGATTAAAAGAAATGCAATATGTAAACAGCATGAAATGCAAATTTATCTGAAATAGCAAATAAGCTTGGGGAAGAGAAAAACAGAAAAAAGCAAAAAAAGCAACAAAAAAAACCCTTCACCAATATATTTTTGCTTATTTGATTAAAATGATAGATGTATGGGGAAGGTTGTGGGTGGGACAAGAAGGAGAGGCATAGGGAACTTCTTGAGCCACTGTCTGTCCACCTGGAGGCTTCAYGGTTCTTTGCCAGTTTCAAGAATCCTTCATTCGGATCTCTGTTTGACCCTTTTTTTAGACAGAAATTAGAACCGTAACTGCTGCTAAACCCAATGTTAATGGTGAATGAATTTACTTGGAAAGTAAAAATATTTTGCAATGTTAAAATATTTACATATATTCTGAAGTGTAAAAAGCTGTTCAGCTTCCGAATGTAAAATACATCAGAGAGCCATTGGATAACATTTTCTGTTAACTAAAACCTTCAAAGTTCTTATCTGCATTTTGCATTGTTTGCATATATAAAGATATATGGGACTTGATTTATAAATATCACAACCAGAGACAGCTCTTACCATGAAAATAGTGGTGATCACAGCATATACATGACTTTAAGCATGTCAGAAGTCTAGTTATTGTCATATACTTGAAGAAAAATAGGTACTTAATCATCTTTGCAAGAACTAAATGTGATAGCTTGGAGTTTGCAAAACATATGGACTCTTCACCTTTAATAAAGCAGAGCATCATTCCAGGGCTCCTACAACATGCCAAAATTATTTTTATTGCTTCTAATTAATATTATTCCTGGAGGAGCAACCATGACTGGCCTGTAATTTACCACAATTTCTGTTTCTATAAGACTGTAATAGCTGAGATGGGAATAGACCCCAGCAGTTCATGGCTACTAGTCATTCCTCAAATTCATTGCACACAAACAAGAACAGAAATACGGCTGATTGCTCCAGCCTCCAGTCATTCTGAACCACATGTCAGAGCTTTGTGTGATGCACTGTACTTTTCTATTATATGTTTGTTCTACTTTGWTTCTTTCCCACCAGGATGCTTAGGTTAATAAATGTGTTTCTTATAAAACGGGCTCTGTTGGTAGGCCAGAACGTTGAGTAAAACTGTCTTTTGCATGTCACCTCTTACCACTTACATCATTTCCCACGGAGTTGTCTTTTCCATTCCTCTTATCATCTTAGAAAATGCAAATGAAGTAATTATCTAGTTAAATTCCAAACAGGCATTATTCATTTGAGAAATCGTTACTTTGTAGTGCAAAGGAAGCATTTTTTCCCCACCTTTGGCACTTTACAATAAACTCATTCTGATCTAAATTGATTGCTGTGGGATTATCTTGGAGTCATTAAAATAATGCTGTATTGACATTCGTTAATGTCTTTAATTAGCAATTTCAAATTCCAGAATTTGGAATTAAGGATGCACAGGTATAACTTATTTTACCTATATACGATTTTTATATTAATTTGAATCAAGTCTGTTAAACTTATTCTGTATGATGTTGTAAATTGGTCTCAGGATTGTCCTTGATGGAGTAAAATTGATGGTAGCAAGGAGGGGATAGACTCCTCATAGCTGAACATATATTCAAAATTAACTCGGGAAAGAGCAGAAAACGGCCAATTTCCCAAGAGAAATATACAAAAGTATTGTGAATTACTACACAAAACCCTTCCTTGTTCTGCCCATATCAGAGCATTGACTTCATGTTGACTTTTTGGCCTATTTCCACCTATTGACATAGCAGTAGAAGACAAGAACATTTTATTGTTCTGTAAATGGTAGTAAAAATTGATGTTTTATGTGGACATCATGTAAATCTGTACATGAGGGATGTAGTTAGTTTAGGAACTACAGTTAGTTCCTAAATTGGTGTATGTGATTCCAGGTTATCAATCTGATCTAGGAAGTTTTCTTTCTACAGTTTCGATCTCCTTTGCTGGCCTAGCAAATGAAAACAGTTTAAAATATTTTGTGATGGCTTTGTTGTATTTTTAAATGTGCACAGAGATGCAACCCTATCAATATCAGATTTTCTGTTCCTCATTTACTTCTATAGAACCTCAGTTATTTAATCTTTGTGTAAAAATACAAAGTATGCCACCAAAGTATCATATTTTGTAAACTCATCAGCATCCAAGGAAACATTTTAAGGTGATTTTGTTGCTAGTAGATAAATTTAACATAGTTTTTACTGAAGCTGAATTTTATATTTTCTTATTCTGTTTGGTGGTACTGGTACACAAACAGGAACTTCTGATAAACTGACAATCAAATAAATAACAAGATTACTTAACTATAATTGATTAGGACATGCTGAGCTGGGACAGCTGTTTTATAGAGCTTTCTTTCAAGAGAGAGATTTGCTCATGCGACAACAAATGGTAAAGCCATAAAGCTACTTAGGCACTAGCAACATAAATTCTACCTAATAAATATGCATTTGCTTAGTGAAAAGTAGTAAACCAGATGTTCAATAGATGTGAAAATGTATGTTTTGTTTTCTTAGAGTGTAGGCTGCAGAGTAAAGGCAAAAGAGCAATGAGGTCCCAAGATACAGCAGTCAGAGATTACTAAGTCCCTGTGGCCTCTCTGAAGGTAGTTGGCATCTGTTGGCATTAAACAAATATATAGAAGATGTTCAGAATTAAAAACATTGCTGGCAAAATTGAATTTTTCTTTCTTTATAATAATATAATCAAAGAAATTACATTTTTAAAAATAGTGCAACTAGTTCTATATGAAGAATGAAAAATCAAGGACATATTTCAAATAGTTAATACAGAAAATCACACTCAAAGAAAGATATTTCTTTCAGATTATTGTCATTATTAAATGTAAAGAAGATTACTGAGTAAGATTCATTCAATGTGAAAATTCATCTCTCCCGCTTCCCCATTTGGAATGTAACTGCCTAACGGCTTCTGGAATTATTAATAGTCTACTTTATTGCATAAACTACCAAAAAGTGACTTGTAAGTAAGCTTATGTGATGAAGACCCACTGTCATTAATTATTTGAATAGGGAGTCATTTTCTAAATTAATATTTTACTTCTCTTTCAGTAATACCCACAACAAATTGAATAGATTAGTTTAGTGTTCTGAACTAACCAACTGGTAACGCTTTACTTGAGGTAGAAATAGTTTACAAGTGCTATTGCACCTTCAGTAAGAGTAAAAATATGTCTGTCATTGTTAATATGCATTCTTTGCATATTCTGTGCATTCTTTGTGAAAGCATTCTTTGTGAAAGCATCTTTGCCATTTGCAAGAGCTTGACAAAAGTTGACTTTGAAGAGACAATGTGTGTAAAGGGTAGGAGAACAAGATGTTCTTACCATTATTGTATGAAAGAAAGAAAACAGAATCTGGCCCTAAAATTCAAACTTAGTTCTATGGAGAATATACTTGATGAAACAGAGTTTCTAAGACTTCATCCATTCAGGTAAGGTGAACTGCTGTCACCCAAGTTATGGGGACAATTATTTGGAAGCATTGAAAGCAGTACAGCTTGTACAGGAAAGGGAAGGAATAAACCACATCCACAGATTTTTGGGGATACTGTCATCATCTGTGATCTAGAAAGACTGCAGTATAGAAAAATCTGAAGAATGAGTTGCTTTGACAAATTATTGAAATCATTTCTCCAGTGATATAGATTACATCAGACTTATTTTCCTGGTATAGATTACATAAACATGAGCATATATGTATCTAGCTCAGTTGGATTTGGGTTGTGGCTTTTTAGTCTATTCCAAGTGGAATAGAAACAAACAAAAACCCATCCTCCTGGTRCATAGCAGGGCTGTTACATACCAACAGTGAAAATCAAAGCATAACCCTGATTCTGCTAATGGACTTTCTAGTTGAAATAACCTTTAACAAATTAATGGACAGAATTGTATAAAAACACTTCAAATGACACAATAATTCTGTAATAAGGGAATATATTTATTTTATTTAATTTTCTGCTTTATCGAAATCTTTCATCTCAAAAACAAGCAAAAAAAACCCCAAACAGTAGATAATCTCCTTATTTGTCAATAAAATAGTAGGAGATTCAGAAGGAGAGGATACAAGCCACAACAGTGCTCCATTCATTCCATTTCCTCCATTTCAATATCAGGCTTATCTGCTTACTTTCCATAATCTTACGTTATTTCATGGATATCTGTCAGACACCAGAGAAATAGGCTCAATCAAGTTTCTGCAATGAAATGGTGAAGTTGTACCATAAAGCAGATTGTAATTCTTCCTTGAAATCCTTCTGGAAAACTTTTTTAATATACAGAAAGGCTTTCAAGAAAGAAAGTTTTTCATTGCTGAAACAAATAAAAATGAAAAGGTACTGGAAAATGACAAACTACGAAATGATATAACTGGATCAATACAGAAGCTAAACTTTCCAGCTTGAGTGTTTGTAGAGAAACTTGGCCTGTTGTCTCCTTTTTTTTTTTTTTTTCCCTAGAGACTTGCATTAAAAGAAGTACATTTGTTTATTCCTCAATTATAATATTCATAAGTGATTTTAGATTTATACTATGACCATCAAACACAACAAATATTGTCTTCAAGGATGTATTTAAATTCATAATTATAGAAAATTATGAGAATTATCCTTTTCTTTTTAAATTTAAAAACATTAGTGGTTCTGAATACAAGAAACCAAAGAGAAACTGTATTTGACTGCTGTCCATATTTGATTGTTATCATGAACATCCCTCTGTCGTATATGTTTAAGAACATTAGATCACACTGAAATACTATATCCACAGTTAATGTAACACAGATTTTTTTTGTTGTTGTTGTTGCAACTGTGGCTGACAGATTTCAACTGCTCATTGTGGGAAGACTGTTCTTACCACCAAATGCTAACAGTGGATTGATAGCAGAAATAAAGGAAAAGCGCATCCCACTCTAAATTTGTTAATGCTCGTAAAGGTAATAATAGGATTTTTAAAAAATTTTTGCCTTTACATTTACTTTTAGAACATAAAATACATTAGGCAGAAAACTGACATTTTCATAGCTGAGTGCTTCTGAAGTAAAAAAAAATCCGGATCATACTTTATAATTTGCTATAGTAATACTTTCTACTTAGTGTCTAGAGCGATTTTGCTCACAAAAGTCCTTAGAAGTTCATTAATCAATGAACCAAGAGAGCAGCACTCAGGCAAAATTATTTTTGGAAACATTTGGGACTTGATTGCCTTATTTTTATATCTGTAGCTTCATACAGGTGGAACTGATATCACAGGTGATGTCAGGTTACCTATTTTATCAGTACAGTAACAAAGCTAGATGTAGAAATGATAAGAAACAGAATTTGTAGTAATAAGTAGGGAAAAAAGAGACTAAATTAACTAAGTCTTGTCTAAAAAAGTATATGAGATGAAAATCATTGTTTTGAAATGAAATGGGTGTCATTGACTTCAGTGACATCAGAATCTGACCCTAGTCTAGGTAGCCTAACTTTTTTTATTACATTTTCTAATACTTTTTTCTTTTTTCTTTTTTCTTTTTTTAATAGCAGCCAGAAGATTAAAACAAAGTTAGTCCTGACAAGCACAATTCAAGCCCCATCTTTAACACTCCAGTAATTTTGTCTATTCTCCTTTGCCTGCTGACTCTCTCGTGCTGACTTCTAAGGGAATAGCTTGTTGTTCAGCCTAGGTTACTTTATGCTAATTACTTACAATGGCATTTACCAGTTCTAATATTCATAATTACTTTGATATTTGTATAGTTATGTTCTCAGTGTAAAGGTAATTCAACTTATTGAACATAACTAACCAGCTATCAAATAAAAATAGGTTTTGGAAACCAATGACACAGAAGTGAAAATTGTATCTTATGAAAAATCTGTGTTCCATGCAGTCATCTTAAAGGCTTAAAATCTAAATACATGAATATGCATTAATGAACTCTATTTTCAAAGGTACATTTAATTGATAGTCAGTTTCTGAGGTCTAAATCACATTGTCATTGGACATGCAAAGAATAAAAATTTACAGGGGACTTGGGGACTTTAAAATCTACCTTGAAGGTTACAGGTAGAACTACCCATCGTCTGAAATCAGAAAATAAATAAATAAATAAAAAACTTTAGTTGATGAATTGTACTGGAACAGAGCTAGAGAAATTTAAAACAGTTAAGCATCAGTCCCAAAATATTAGCAAAAAAAAAAAAAAAGTCAGAAAAGAATATTCTAGGGTATACAGCAAAGGCTTGGATAACTGCAAAAAAAGAGAAAGTTTACTTCTTTCTTCCACTATACTATTCCAACAACTACAGCTTCACATAATTGTTTTCATCTCCAGAGAGTAGGGGCTCTTGTTTATAAAATACAGCTCCRGGAGACAGTGATTCACTGGTACTTTAGAATCAGCCTACAAAATAGCAGTTTCTGAAGCTAATTCTTGCAGGAATGGCATGTAATCACAATCAGTCACCATGTACTGTGAATGAGTTACTGGATGCCATCAAGTAGACATAGGCAGTGAATATAAAAAATAAGGTAGTCTTTAACAATGTCTCTGTYTGAATCATGATCTCTGAAGTCTTTTGCTGCTCTTTGAACTTTCATTTCTTCATCTTCCTTTTTCCCCCTTTTTACTCATTTTTAATTTGAATTATATAAATATATAAACTGTTTTAAATACATAAAATATATTTCCTAATTTCACAATTTTTCACAATTAAATTAGTAAAATATATTGATTCAAGAACTTCTCTGTTCCAGTTCCACAGTAGAAGCAGCAGCATTTATTATCGTGAAGRCATATCTATACCTTTTTCTATAAGGAAACCTGACTGCTAGAAATAGGAATAGTTTAAAAATATGTTATAAATCATCTCTGCACTTCCAGCTATTCAGTATTTTCAGTTCCCCAGTGCTCTGAAGTCTTCAGTGTAGCTCAGGAATGTTCATCAGGCAAATGACCAGGTACAAAGACAGAAAAATCTTTGATAGATTAGAGAAGAAAATAAAGCAGGATCCTCTTGGTATGCGTGTGACTATCATAAGTCAGCTTCTAACTTATGTTAAAGTAACCATGACATTGAAGGTGAAAAACTTTAGAAATTCATTTTATATTAACCCTTTTACCCTGCATTATTTGCTCTTACTTCCATGATGATCACAGATGGTTTTATTATAAAAGGAATTATCATTTTCATACATAGGTAGAAGCTGTGAAGTCCATTTAAGGGTTCTGCTCTTGATAAGGTGTTTTTCACAGAGAACGTGGACACACTATGCTATATTAAAGTGTGATTTTTTTCTCTTTTTTCTCCTTTTCCCTTACTT
>NW_028186228.1:45818-69521 GCF_003343005.1 Rhea americana
CTAGAAGAACATTGAATAGTTTATCTATCCTTCCCCTCTGGAATGATTTCCTGGCACGTCAGGATGATTTCTACATGTATCTTGTCAAACAATCACTTTGGTTAGCTATTGTTCATCCATATACTTTGAACACTTCAAAGATTTTTCTCACTTTGGCCTGCTTCTCAAAATCCCTGTAGGAAACTGCATCATACCAAAAAGTAGAGTGATTGGAGTGAATTATCTGAGACCCTGCGAGGAATAGAAAGGCTCAGAACTGAGGTGTCATTGTTGCTATTTGCTTAAATACACCTGCTCGCTCACATATGGGCTCATTACTCTAAAATACCTTCTAATCAGATAGTTTTAAGATAAGATCTGAATTATGCTTAAATTAAGCATACAGACATCACAATTCCAAGCAAACCAAAACTTAAGATCAAACGAATGTTGCACATGTGGCATCAGAATMCATGAATTAGAAACAAACAAACGTGCTATAAATCAGTATCTAGAGGGAGATGCTTGGGTATGTTTATGATAACTACGAATGAAGGAGCTGTAGGACACAATGTGATGCAGCTGTATTGAGGTCAGTGTCTGTTTACTGTAATAGATGATTTGGTCCTACATATATGAGAAATAAATAGAGCTTTACATCATATATATTATAAGGGCCCTACTGTGTAGAAAATAAAATACAAAGAGTGTTTTTGAAGTTTATTTAGAATTAGACATGCTTGAAATGTGTATTTTAAAGAAAAATTAAAAACTACTGGTTTCAATAGAGCAAACATTTTGAGAGAACCTTTTAATTTAAACCCTTCTCTGATATCACTGGAATACTGATATCTGTTCGTTAAATATTTCTGATAGATTGAAATTGAATGTATTCAAAATATTTTATGTAAAAAAAAAAAAAAAATTCTAACTGTGGCTTTTTATTCCACTTCAGCATGAACCCAAAATTTAAGACCTCATCATTTTCCATGTGATAGAATTTCATTTTTTCAGTATCCTTTTATCTTATTATATATTCTATCTTATTGTATTATATAATAATAATATAATATAATTATTGTATATACGATATATCTAATTCTATATTATTGTATTATATTATATACAATACAATATTATATATTGTATACAATATATAATATTGTATTGTATTCTTATTTTTTTATTATTAAGCATTATGCATCTTAGGAGTAGTTCCTTTGCTTGCTTGTGCCAGGCTAAAATCGTTGCACTGTTTAAACAAGAATGATTATATGCAACAAATTAAATTACTAAAATCTCCTGAATATAGCCATGTTCAAAAATCATACTGTTAAGATTATGCATGTAAATGTAAATGTTTTCTAAGATATCATTAGATTTTTTCCTTCAGCAGTACATATACCTGATGTTGGCTCAGTTCTGATTCAGGGCTTATTGGTTAGGCAGATGCTTTTCCTTGATTTTTATGTTCTCTAAATGACAGCACTTTTGGTCTATATTTCAGAGTTTAGTCCTGTGCATTGTTTCTTTTTACTTTTAAGTAAGTCAAACTATTGATCTAAYTATTTTAGTAGGGGAATTTTGTAAGCTGTGAGTGACTGGCTTAAGCAAAGAAATGCTGAAAGTAATGTTCTACAGCAAGTGAACTTCAGCAGTTTCGTGGCAATCGTGTAATACTATGAAAAGCAGTTCCTTTATCGGAGCACTCGATTTTCAGTATCCAGGCATCTTCGCTTAACTACCCCTTCGAACTTAGTRCAATTTCACTGCAACATTTTGTCGCAAACGACAGACCTCCCCTAGCACGGGATTAGTACTACAAGATTTGGGATTCAAACAACTTTCAGTGGCATATATGTGTGCTTTTTGTTGACRTTGAAAGAGCTTTTAAAAATATCACTTTTGGTCACCCATCAATATATTTCTGAATGTTTTACTTATTAATACAAATCACTGTGACTTTATAGGAATGTGTTTTATTGGGGAAAGAACTTATTCTGAATTCTTGCTTTGAAATCAGATTTGTTTAAACAGATTGAGAAAAGCTCTGGCAACATACAAAATACTCTAAAGTAATAATTAGACTATTCCATTTTGATATTTTAAGGAAGACTAAGTTAAAGTGTTTTGATAAAGCTTATAGCTGGAGCACCAGTTTGCCTGCATATCTGTCTACTTAATCATCACAATATAGTGACAATTAAAGTAGCTATTTGGGGAATAACCAGGGTCTTGGTGAAATTTAGTCATGTATTTTCCTCTGTGAGGATGAAGAAGTTCTGTCAGAGGCCAGGCTGAGAGGCGAGAGGGGGCTTATTCTTTTGCTGCAGATCTTTTTCTATTTGTTTTTTTAATTATTATTTTTATCTGATTTGATCTGAGAATGGGAAGAATAAGACTGAAGAGTAAAATACAAGTGGGTGATGGCTTTGAAGGTCATTCCTGTAGTGCTGGAAACCCCCCCGCCCTGGAATCACGCAGTTCTTTGGTGTTTTCTGAAACGGTCATACYGGCTTTGTTTCATAACCTCTAGAACAGCGTATCTAGCATAGCCAGATCTCTTCTAGCCCACAGAGATTTCTTTTCCCAACCGTCATGTTCTTCATCCTGGGTTTTATAATCCTTAGTGTCCTAAAGGATTGCAACTGTCTTAGTGGTTCAAAGACTTCTAAGTTATCTTTAATGTAGCTAGGGCTTGAACCATTAATTAGAAACTCTTTAGGGCACTGCAAAAATATATAGACACAAAAAGCAAAGTCACAATGACATTAGCTTTGAGGCTGTAGATTTGTACAAATCATGTAATTCAGATTATTTCATCTGAAATTTTAATTTTCCTTGAATTTTACTGTCTTCTAGTTTGGATAAATCCTGATGACTCYGCGCAGTTTACTCAGTGGATTGTTTAGAGTGGCAAGCATCTATCACATAAAGTATATGTTTTTAAATATTATTTTTAAATTTTAATATTTTAATCTAAATAGATTCATTTTCCACAAGAAAGAACCATAATTCTCTTCTTCTTTTTTAAGATTGGAGTGTATTAATTTGTTTCTGACTTCTTCAGAATGACTATTCACATCAGGCAAATACCCCAATGATAAATTTGTTCTTAAGTTTATAYGTAGCAATGAATTTGTCAATATTTTAACTTTTGAAGTTCTGTCAAATTAGAAACATGTTAGGTTCTGCTAAGAATTTATCTCTCTTGTCACACTGTGACTGKGTGAAAATCAAGTGGCTATAAAGAAATCTATTCATGGTCTTACTACTGTGTTAAAGGAGGATAACATAAGGAAGCATTTATAAAATTGCAAAAACCTCGGGAATGGGTCCTGCACCCACCCACCCACTTTCCCTCTGTCTCTTTCCCCTTCCCTGTTCCCCTTCCCTGTTCCCCTTCCCTGTTCCCCTTCCCTGTTCTCCTTTTCTCCTTCCCTTCCCTGTTCTCCTTTCTCTTCTCTTTTATTCTTTCCTTTTCTTTTCTTGTCTTTCTTTCTCTCWTTCTTTATCTTTCTCCCTTTCCTATTTTCTTCACACAAAGTAAGGGAATTACTTAGGATAATGAGCCTGTTGACAAGGCAATGTATATTTGTTCTTCTTTATCTAGTGTCTTCATACAGTGTCTTGTACAATGCCTGGTTCACCAAACACCAGTGAGCCACAACCAAGTAATTCCGTTCTGCGTTCCTTAAATATTCATGTCCTGTGGCTACAATCACCATGGTGAATAATGAATATACTGAACTTCTATGAAATTTTCTTGCAGTTAGGACATTTATAAGAGCTCTCCCCTATACTGGTCTGTTATGTCAAAAAAGACTTGAGCTCATCTTGTCTTCTTTCCTTCAATAAAGGCTTTCATAAAGCCTCTCTCTACACAGTTTCCTATTTTTTTATGATACTTACCCGATCTTCACATAATTGAGACCCTGGTTGGACATGATTGAAATTAGCCAACAGGTTCATATGATTGTAGGGTGGAACTAAAAGACAAATCAAAGAAGTGCAGTTTCCTTAGGAATCTAGAGTATAAACATTGTATAATAATGATGTAAAAAATAGAATAATAAATACAAAATATACTGTTTCCTATGCTCAGAGAAACAAAAARGTAGGGTTTGTTTTTCTCCTTGTCACCAGGAAAGCATCTTGAAGTAAAATGGAGAAGATAGGTCACACTTCACTACATAGTGCAAGTAGTCAAGCCTCAGCCAAGAAAGAGCAAGAGGGAAACAATTTTAGAGCATTAAGCCCATCCCTCTGCTAAGCAGGATTCCCTGTCCTGAACTTCACTGGCAAACAACAGAATCTGAAAACCATGGTGCTAAAGGGAATATAGTGGTGAGAGATACACTGGTTGCTCTTCTTGGAYGGCCTCTGGTCTGCCCTGGCAGTTTTATTTGACTTCAGCTCTTGCTTCAGGAACTACACAATCACCGTCCGGAGCTCTCTGTCTCTGTCTATCCAGCAGCACTCATTTTCAGTTTCCCTATCACACTGATGCAGTCCTGATCACAGAAATTTATTATAACCTATATTTTCTCCCTATTTCACAGATGATGAACTCAGTCATAAGGACACTTAAATCAAACTGATTTATTTCATAGTGAATTAGGTTTATAAATACATTTCAGATGCTGGTTTACATGACTAACTTAAGCCAGTTCCTAATGAACTATCCTTTCTCTCTGACTTTTATCAGTCAGGATTTAAATGATAGGGAAGATCTTGTGGTCAGTTTATCCAATTTTTAAGATTTAGAAAACAGACTGCCAAACCAAATCTGATCTCTTCCTCTGTGTCCGTTATTTCTCTCCTCTGTGCCTCCTTATTCTGTACAGTCATTCAGACTGTGATTCCTTCTTGCTTTTGAACAACACATGGTCTCTAGTCTGCATCTGTATAATCTACCGTTACATACACCACAAGCTTTTACATACAGTGAAATGGCTGTTCTAGGGATAAAAGKAACAGTAAAAGGAAGTGTAAAAGCCTGTAATGTGTGACCACGGATTTTATGTTTCTGAGTGCTCATGAAAGGATAGAACAACAGTGTCTGATTCCTTTTTGGAAATTGATTAGAAGAATAGCTTAGAAAATATCATCTTAAGTGTGTGCGTTGTCAACACAGAGTCAAATTCAATTCTGATGTAACTAGAAGTAATGCTGGAGTCTGGAGTCCTTTAAGGTACTTTACATTTGGACACAAAAGACAAATGTGCCATGCTGTCACAAGAGTAAGGTCCCAAATGCAATTGCAAGGATTAGAGAGCTGCAAGTTTTATGACTGCAAATGTCTTTCCTCTCTCAAATAATATTTGTGAAGTATGGTTTGGGGAGATCAAGTGCATTCGTCATTGAGGAAAACATCATTTAGATGAGTCCCAGCTTACTGACACCTCCTCATCTGATATACCCTCTCTTGAACTAACTTGTTCTCACTTCTAACCGGCAATTGCCTACCATGGCAGGATGGCTACAGAAAACCCAGAAGTGAGAGTGGCAGAACTTGGCCTCAAAGCTTTCACAAAAATGTGTTTATGCTGATGGTACCACAGACCGTGTCATTGTGGGGAACTAATCCATCCATTTTGCTTTGGGATCCCCTGTAAGTGGTCCTGATAACCCAGCCTTAACCAGTATGAAATGATCCAAAATCAAGTGTTCCTCCACACAAAATTACAGTCCGTCCAGTTTTATTGTTCATTTTTCAAGCRATGTATTTGTGTTTCTTTTTTGCCTGTCACAGATTGTGTGAGGGTTTTCAATATGGACAACTGATGTTTTTTGGGTTTCTCTGCATAACTCTGTAAGTACAAACTTTTCCTTTCTTTGTCTCATTTTTTTCTCCTCTGAAATAACTGTAACTTAGTATTCTCATGTATCCCTTGAGCCCACATGCTGGTATTAAAAAAGAAAAATTACATTACTTGAGGGACTTCTGATAATATCACAAGGGAGCAATGTGCAACACAGGGAGGATAACATCTTGGAGGACACATTAAAGATCACATCTCCAAGAACCTACTAAAGTTCAATGCATTTAATACTATAGGTTTCTGCTGATTGTTCAGTCTTGAACATTCATAAACTGAATGTTAAATGGTATGCCAGTCAGAGCTTTCATTGATACAAATAGTAGTAATTCTGCCTGACATTCTCCTGGTTCCTTGATTTGGTTGTAATTTTCATTGAATATTTAATTGCCAACAACCATATTCTATTACATCTCTACCCAAGGTACTCATTTTTTTCCTAAAGAGGCCAGAGAGAACCAGTCATTTGAAGTAATAACTCTCTTCCTTACCTCTGTCTTTGAAAGAACTACTGAGGTATTTTCTGGATGATAACTAATTAATCCTAGCTGAACTAATAGAGATTTGGTTATGCCATGTGGGTATAATTCTAATAGCATTTGTTCTGTATCAGTTTTCTTTTCCCAGCTAATACACATAAAAAGCTTTCTCTCTACTGTTAGATTCTTTCAATACAAAACTTTTCATTAGAAATGGATTGTCTTGTGGTGTGTACGCTAATAGAAAACAAAACAAAATAAAAACTAAATGAGCAACTGTTTATTTGGAGTTTAAAATTGATTGCATTTTATAATTTGTCACTGAATAAATTGTTTTAGGACAAAAATAATAGTATTCCATAAGTTTTTGGAACATGCAATGGCTAATAACATCTTTTACTGCATATGTGAGGCTATGTTATTTCCAGCATTTCTCTGCTCTGCTCTGCTCTGCTCTGCTCTGCTCTGCTCTTCTCTTCTCTTCTCTTCTCTTCTCTTCTCTGCTCTTCTCTTCTCTTCTCTTCTCTTCTTCTCAGAACACAGTACATATAACTCTAACTGTGCAGCTTCAGTATTATGGATAAATTCTTCACCAGCATCAAAAATACTGCTTATGAAAACAAACAAACAAACATACACACACACAAAAACAAAAACAAAAACTCCAAAGCCAAGGGATCCTGCATCTTTTCTATAGTGATTTCACTGGCTGCTGGGTGCTGTTTGTTTGTCTCATCTCTCTGTGACCTGGAACTTTGGAGAATACTAATTCAAAATTCAATCAGATCAGAATGTAGCACTGAAGGATTTATGTAGCTTAGTACTCCGGTCAGACTAGAGAGGTTGTGTTTCAGGTGTAACTGGAGAATTGATCACCATCATCAGCAAAACCAAAAAAAAWTTACTTCCCCAAAAGTAAACTTGATGGTGGAATTGGAACTTTTAACTATTTTAAGATTATTTACAATCAGTGCATTGAAGTGATGTATAAATAGGATTTTTGAAATAAATTTTCAATAACTTTTAGTTTGTTAGTTATTTATGTGAATATATGCAATCCTTATATGACCTTTGCTTTAAGCAATTTTTCTTTTCTAGAGTTAAGTTCAACTTTTTTCATAGAAAGGAACTTGAATAATTAGATTAGAAAATGCTTCATTGATTATACCAATTAAATAGAATTATTTTCTGTACCATCCTTCTCACGTATTTGTGCTTTCTCTCTGGGGAGACTAATCGTTATTACAGACTAAAATCCTTACCACCCTGACGTTTTAGCCCTGTATGAATTCTCCAGACTAATTCAAAAGGAATGAATTCAGTGTCTTTTTCTCATCCACTCATCTGGTTTCTTTACACTGGATAAAGATGCATTCTAGATTAAATGAAGGCCTAATCTTCACCATTTAACTAAATTGTAAAGATGCTATTTTAGAAGTCTTATCCAAATCATTCACGTACTCACAGATATCAGACTGAGAAAACAGTGACTTGCATCAATGCAGAAATTATATGTATGTCCTTATCATGTTAAATGAAATATGCTTAAAATTTGCAGACCAAAGCTATACATATAACTGAAGAATTACATCATTAATACTGGCTTGTATCCATGTTAATAGAGCTAAGGCAATGTATATATTTTAATAAATAATAGGGGAGTGGGTCTCAGGAGAAATTTTGATAGATTCACACCTTCAGACAAAGTATTTGTTCCTGCTGGGGTAAATAGCTTACTGTCTTTCAATTCTTAATTTGGTTTCTGAATAAWATACAGAGCCAGAGCAGAACTGAAGGAAAAACCTGGGTTATGTACATGATTCTCTATTTAAAATGAATTTGAAAGACCAAACGCAAAGCGAGCAATTGAAGAATCATTGAAAGGATGATTCTTGCTGCAGGCTTTCAGAAATATTATTGTTTGGTCTTTTAGGGGAGCTGTGGGGGGCTTGGTCAGATTTATTGTTTAAATAGGAAGAAAATGCCTGCACTATTTATTCTGGTAAGAACCTCAGTAGCAGAAAGCGCTCCTGTTTCCTCTATGGGTTTCCATTTGAGATTATGCTGCCCAGAGAACATTCATTACTGTTTCAGCTTTCCATAGGTGGGGAAGAGATGCCCCAGGGACTTCAAGCCTCCTATACTTTAAGCTGTGACCAAGCTGTCCAAATAGCACTGCAAATACAGTTTGTGCCTCAGAGGGTTTTCTTGCTCAGTGTAAGTTTTTCACATCTTTACTTATATGTTGCTGGAACTTAGAACAAAAGGCGAGACCTTGTAATATATACAAAGATGCAGCTTCACTACTTGTACAAGAATGTGCAAAAATGCTGTTATTTTGAGTTGGCATTACTTTAATTTGACAGTAGTGTAAATTTGACAGTAACAATTGTCCATGTGTAAAGCAAGGGAGAAACAAATCTGTATTTTTTTTTCAAGTAGCTCTTTGCATAGTGAACTAYCTTTCTATCTTTTTATGATTTATATTTCTATAAAGTTGGACTAAATTAGGAATTCACTTTATCATTCAATATACATAGTCTGTAAATAAGAACATCATCATATTTTACTTTAGGTTAATGAGTGAATTCATGTCAATTGTTTGAACTGTTAGCTATGTTTCAGTACACATGTTCTCCCCAGTAATTTTTCTTTTTTCTGCCTCACTGATCTTGGCTAAATCTGGACCAGTTTACAGTTGGTACAGTTTCAAGTGCTGACACTTGACTTGTTTAGGGAAATGTGATATTCTGAAAATTGACATCACTTARCATTCTTTTCTTCCATTTTGATCTTTTCACTGCAACCATTTATAATACCAAGCATGAACCAGTGCACAAGTGTAATTCAACTTCATAAACTTGCATTTACTCCTATTGCACCACTTTTATTATTTCCCTTCCTGCTGTTCCTAAATGTTCTRTGCAGAGTTATAGCTTACCACTATATCAGACTTAATTTCATTGAGGGAATAGGCAGAAAYTACCTTCTGTGCAACTAAAAACGCCCTTCTCTCTTCTAGCAAGCTCTTACCATAATTACATAAATAAGAAGTATTTTCCTTGAGTTTCTGGTAGTCTAGAAATAAATGGATGCTGTTCTCTCATCTTTCTAATAATGCATTGGGAAATTTTGTCCTTGCTTTGTTTCATCATGATCAGAAAAGGTGGGATCAATCTGATGGTATCCCTTAGTTTGTAGTAATACCTATCTCATATGTAGCTAACTTCCTAAAAAGATTCTAAAGCAAAGTCTGTAGGACTTCATTCTCATTTTCCTAATTTTAYAGAGAAAGCAGACCAAAATAGCAAAATGATTGCATAGGTTCCCCACCTAGTTAATATTTCTTGGTAAATCTCTTGAGCTTCATTTAGAAGCTTTGTCTATTTCTAAAAAGAAATCAGGAAGCCATGGTTATGAAATATGTGATTGCCAGAATTTTGGAAAGTTGAAGCCCTAATGTGATTGTCAAGATGGTGTCATTTCTATGGTGTTTAAAATGATGTGTTCTGCACGAGATCTTAAAACTGTGTCTATTTTAGCTCTTTAAAGAAGTTGATAAAGACTGATGGTAGGCAGCAATTAAGTCATGCTTGGATAAAGATGTTAAAGAGAATATCTTATTATAAATGTAAATAAATACATAATTATAATAGTCTTTAATTTAACTTCAGAAAGTGGCTGTCCTTTCTACCATGCCAAATTATTTATCCGTAGGCAAGAGTTTCTTTAATAGCTAATAAAAATGCTTTCCAGAATTCCTCTTGGTAATCACTGAACTTCAAATATAATATGTGTTGTCACTAYCAGATTAAATACTTCAGACTTTGTCTACCTTAAGAGATGGGAGTATTTCAGAGARATTAGAATCTCAAGTGCAGTTAAGCCATGGTGCGCTTTTATTATTATGTAGCTCTGAAAAAAAGAATGTTTTGGCAACAGCTGATCTTCCTCTTGTGATACTCTTCAAAAAAAAACCCCTTGTTTCAAAATAAGAAATCTGAGGTTTGAATATAAATAGTCTGGGATAAATATATGTTTGATCCTTATAATTCTAAGCTCAAGCTTACAAAATATTGAGTAGCTCTGGAGATGTTTCAACTTCCAAAAYGCATTCAAAGAAGAAAAGAAAAGAAAAAACAAGCATTGCATACTGATCACATATATAGGGAATGCAATTTTTTTCATCTCCATCTTTAATTTACACAATTCCTTGTAAATATTTTACACAACTGGCTCCTAACGCTCTGAGTCCTTTAATAAATATTCTAAAAGTTTATTTTTTCTTGACAGACTAAATATATTTGGCTCATGCTTTAAGACGCATGGTGATGATTTTGACATTGGTTAACTTTCCATTTAAGTAGTGTATGGAATCTGAACTGAAATCAAATGAGTAGAATGGGATTCTAGAAGAGCTGTGAAGGTTTGTTTAGCACCAGTGAGTCCCCACATGCCTCTCAGTTTAATAGTGTGTTTGAAGAATAGGCTAGGGTGGATTTCTAGAAAGAAGAAAGATTCAGTCATCAAAAAGTGAGGTCATATTTTCACCACACYTGCTTTAGCAGGGGATATATAAGGAAAGAAAAACAAACAAAAAAACCCACAAAAAACATAGCATTTGAGTTTCCCCTCATGAGGGCATTGGAAACAAGACAAAAGAATTTTATAAAGAAACATTACTAGCAGAATTTAGGGAGAGTATTTGTTCATATGTAATGTGTTTTCTGCATATATTAATGGGTAGCATATAAATACTTTACTGATTTTGTGTGTCTCTGTGCTGCTTTTATCAAATATTATTATTTGCTCTTCCTCTCATTCTTTATAAAGAGCCAAGCCTTTATCTAGACTTCGAGGCGCTTGTTTAGCTGGCTAAAAGCTGCACTTAAGCTGATGGGTGCAGCAGGCTGAATGGTGGTCGGCATGCTTAGCCACTCGAGAGCTGACAGTCTTTCAAAGCCTTTTCCAAAGTACAAAGAGGATAGTGGAGAAGTTCTTCACTGGGCCACGTGGCTCAGGAAGAATCCTAAAGCATCTCAGCATACGGAAATAGACCGGTGAGGATTAAGTGTGCGTACAGGCAGGAGCAGGTAGTGCTCTGGGCCTGGTTCACGCTGACATGGATGCTTAGATATGGACAGTGATCATCTAAGTCAGCTGAGCAGAATCTAAGCATAGCACATTTGAGAGCCACTAGAAAAACAGCTATCTTTTCTATAAATTGATGTTTTTCAGTGATTAATAAACATTTCCTTACCGGCAGAGAACTGCTAGAAATTTGTTTTTCTATAATTACAGTTCAAAATCAAATAGCTGGCTTGTAGTTGGTCACTCAGTCATGTATCATCTGGGATTGTCTCTGTTTACTGATTGAATACCTCAGTTTATGTAGACAGCAAGCATGAACAACAGTATTTCTGGGGCTCTGCAGCAGTCAGGAGTAAGACTGAGAGATACAGGAAATCTAGATCATATTAGGACACTTAAAAACTTTCTATGTTCTCTTTTTGTGCAGCAAAGATATTATACAAAAATATATATTTATGTCATATAATATAGAGATACTATATTATACACTGATTTTGAACCTTTCAATCGATGTGATTCTTTCTGCGAATACTAGWGTGTGGCTTGGCATGCCTTGGTTTGGCATACTTTGCTGTACTCAACTAATGGCCTTTCAAAAAGCTTCTGTAAATTCATTCACAGTTTCCAGCTTCAGTGCTATTCATTCAGAGAGTTGCCAGTAACACATCTGCAAAGTGTCTGGATCATTGTCCTCCATTGTATTTTATGCTGTAATTAAGTAACGCTCTATCACAAAAGCCATTCTTAGGTTGACATTATTTGCAGAGTTCAGTTGCATTCCTCTGACAATCAAATGATGTTAAATATATTTAGTGTCTGACAAATCTTTGACCTGGGGTTTTAAGAGAAACTCTTCTACTACTAGGTAGTGTCCTTTTTCTTATGCTACCACATTTCATGTACTTGCGAATGAGTGGATTACAGAATTACCTTTTTATTTATTTCTCATCCTTTCTCTTTACAAAGCACTTTTGTTTCTGTCATCTAAGCCAGAGGGGGTCCCACATTCAGTATACCAGTTCTTTCTGCTCAGTCAGTTACTAGCTGCTTAGGAACAGAAATAGAGGAATAGTCATTTTTATCGTCCAGAAAAACATTTTCAGCTTCTGTGTGCTTCTCCCTGTCTCAACAGTGACATAGTGCTCCTTCGTTCAAATTAAGCTTCACCTCAAAAAACAGTCTAAATTTGCAAGAGAAAAGAACTGGAACTCTTAAAAGTCTGTGTAATAGCAGAATTGTATAATGAGGAAGATGGACAAATGCAGAAGGGAAAAGCGACAGTCTGCATTGGGCTAGTAAATATGAAGGTGCAGCAAGATGTATTCCCATATATCAAAATTAATCTTACAAAAATAAAAGAGTAAATTGTTAGGCATCAAATCAAGGACAGGTGGATTTTTTTGTAAATTAAGTTCAGCTTGCTTGTTAGCCGAGGTCTGAGTCTTGGCTTTCGGCTTAGCAAGCATCTTGAACCACTATCTTCGTATGTTTGGATTAAGGGGCAACAGRCCCATCTTTGCTGGTAGTCACAACGGCCACTCACCACACTGCCTGCAGGCAGACCAGTGAGTCCCACGCTCCAGGTGAGATCCGTGCCCCTCAGCACAAGCACCACTCTGGTGGGAAGCAAAGCATCTCATCCAGCAGGTAGTGGCTGCTGGTGCTTTTCATCGCTCTCCTGAAACCGTTTGGCTGGGTGTGTGCTCCTTGTCCATCCCAACCTGCTGACGAGCAGATGGTGTCAGCAGGTGTAATGCAAGGAGCAGAATCAAGCCCGCATCCCAGCTGACACCTATACGTTGCTTTTGAGACTGGCCACCAGGCCCTTGTCTGAGGTGAGGCCTCGTGTCTGATGTTATGTCCACTCCCTATGCAAACAGCTAACTTTTAATCACTGGTCAGACAAGGAGAATGGAGAAAGTTCATTCAGCCAGCTCCTGCCATGGCTTCAAGGTGTGCTTTTAGATCCGTTTCCCATTTGAGCTCTTGTGTCTGGTTCTCATGTATTGCTTTAATTTAAAAATAAGCTCAACATAGCCTRCTTATTTTATACTTGCACAGCATGCAGAGGAAGCACTCACACAGTTTGTCTCACCTGGGAAGCAGCAACTAACACCTCATCTCAGCTGTTAATTGCTAGAATTTCTGCACGGCTCACCATGCATGGTGAATGCAAGAGTGAGATGAGGGTCTCTAGTGATGAGTCTCTTTGGATATATTTCTCCTGAAAGGTTTCCAGACGTGGTGAAAGGCATCCAGAACAAAGTGAGGAGATTTTTCTCTTTGAATAGCTTTAAGTTTAATATCAATCATCTGAAGTAAAATATGAGCTTAACAACATTAACATACCAATACTGTCTTTTAAAATATTTATTTCAAAAGTACTTCTGTTGATAAGGAATCAGGAACATCTTTTTCATTTTAATATGTTAAGACAAGTGTGGATATCCTTTTCCCCTGTTATTCTGCGTAATCCGGMATTCAGCTTGTAATAACATTCAACTTGTCAATCCCAATAAATTTAAAGCAGAATAGCTTCCTGTATTTTCATCCCCTATAAAGTGTAAGTCCTGGTGAATATTCAGTTACAACTGTGTCTTAATAAAAAGAAAGCAGATACATACCCTGTCTTTCTGTAGTAACTAAACAGTGGGCACCAATCTGGCAAGAGTCTTTAGTGTTCTTGCAGGGCTCTGAAGGCCTTTACCTCAAAGGCTGCTTGAAGGAAGGCAGGACTTTGTATCTGCACGTAACATTTGCAGAAGTTTCTTTTGATTATTTATGGCAGTGGTACTTGTTGCGTATGTCAGAGGTAAACTAGAACTAGTTACTAGAAATACAGCAACAGTTCTTAAGATTGGAAAAACATCTTAAATCATGTTGAAAAGTAACATTTTTGCAAGTGTCCCAGTACTAAAAGCAATTGGATTAATCCAGGCATTTCATCCAGCCTATCTACTACCATCCTCTCCTGTGAAGCACATATATTTTAAAGGACTGAAATTTCAAATACTAACTAATACTAACTTTAAGTAAAGGTCAAAATCAGGCACTTTTTCCAACTCTTCTTTTCCCATGTTTTAAAACCAATAAATTTATCTCTCTTCCCACCCCCTTTCCCAAAGAGAGATTCCACAAGTCACTTCAATCAATTAACAATTTCTAACAAAAAATATCTGTGAGAAGTGTGTCACTGAAATAAATGTTAATTGACAAGCCAGCTGTCTACTACCTCATTTTATTTTTCTCATGGTTAGATTTCTGTTGTAAATAAATGTGTGATTTTTTTAAATATGAATATGAATACGAATTTTTTTGAATATGAAACTTGAGAACATTGTCAATAAGCCTCCCTCCATCGTGTTTCATTAGTCTGTTGAGAGCATTTCCAACTCCAGCTAATTTAGATTGACCTCTTAAAGACAGGTTTTTAAAAATCTCAATTCAAGAAATCAATTTTTTCCTGTGATTTAAAAAAATTTCTACCCCTTCTGATTACTCTGACAGGCGTAAGTGTCTGTCTGGCAAAGCAGCTAAGAAGCTTTTTAAAACATTTACTCTTTTCATTATTGGACTTTAAATCTCAGGATTTTTGGAGCTAAAGTCATGACTTTCAAATACACAGGATTACTGGATAAATGATGCAAGAATCTAGTAGTGTTGTAGTAAACGCCTAGCATTGTGAGAAGCTAATTTCATTTAGATTGACAGAACTAGAATGGGCTTCAGAAGATCAGCCCCATGTCCAAAACAAAATCAGCTATACCTATGTCACTGCTGATTGATGTTTGTCTAGCTTATTCTTAAAACATCCAATGATTGTCTATGAGAAAGTCGCTGAGACAGTGTCAAAAGCCTCATTAAAGTCAGGATATATTACATTGTTTCTGTCTGCAAAACCCCTTGTGTTCTGATATTGTAAAAAGAAGGTAGGTTGGTCTAACTTGATTTATTTTCGATGTCCATATTGACTTTGACTAGTCTCCTTGTTAGCTAACAGCTATTTACCAAAATAGATTGTGCTTCTACTTTTCTGGGAATTGAAATTTAGTTCTCTGGACTACAATTCCACAGATCCCTTCTTCCTTTCTCTGCAACTCCCTTCCCCATTTTAAAGGAAATGCACTATTTTTTCCCTTCCCTAGGCTTCAAGGAGCTGTTCATCCTGCATACGTTCTCAGAAGTATTTAGCAACAGCTGCTTGTGCTTCATTTTGTGCTTAGCTGTTCTGATTTTGACTTTACAAGTTCATGGTATGCTTTTCTGTATGTCTGTAATTACCTGAGCTAATTTTCCACTTCTTGTATGCCTACTTATGGTTTAAATCAACAAAGAGCTCCATTTCTCTAATCAACAGGGAGAAAGTGATTGAACCAGATTTCAAAGACCGTTCCTTTTAGTTGCTTTATGAATATCATATGGGGGAAGCTGCTCCCAACACAGATTCCAAAGAATTTCTGGACACCCTGCATGTGCACATAGTTTTTCTGTTACTTCCAATTTATGGTCATTGGCTGATTCTGCTAATTAGTCTTAAAAAGTCTTATCCACCTTACTCATCCTGGTGTAGCAGTCAATAGTCAGTTCCACTAAGAAAACCATCATACTTCTTTTCCCCTTTAATCAGAAGTTTTTAGATGTCAGTCACAYGCTGCAAAACACTTCAAAATGTTTYTTGAAATGTGCAGTCTTTTAATTCTCAAAGTTAATCTTTTAAGCTTTTCGCTTAAGATATCTTATAAACCAAAAAGTTAAATGAAGCTGAAGAATCCAGCAGAGGAAGGAAATATTTTGTTTTAAAGCAAATAAATCATTTTGACTTGGTTCAATAGTAATAATTTTGGCAGAGGCATGTTCAGAAGTGTTATTTAATGCAGAAGGGCCTTAAAAAAAATCCCCAAATTTTTGGTTCAGCTTCTGAAGTAAAGAATCCATTATTTTACTCTACCTCTGACTCTTCTTTTTTGAACACTGAATGTTTTGGTTTTGATCATAAAATCTTATGGTCTTTATCATGCCTGTCTGAAGTCTTGTTCAATATGTGGATATAAGAAAAATCAGGAAGCTATCAGAGATTTTTTTTGCCCTCTACCTTGTTTTAATAAGGTAAATTGCCAGAAGATACCTCACCTATCTTAATGAAATTTCAAGTAGCGTGACAGATGAGAATTTGTCCTAGTTCATCTTCTGTTTCCTTTATACGTTGAAACAATAATAATAAAAAAAAAAAGGTTACTGTCCAATGATATCTGAAGAAAGTGCCGGCCTACAATCTTTAAACAAAATATAAAGCCATATTGTTGAACTACTGAAGATAAGTGAAATTTTGTCATTTTTCTTTTCCTTGAGAGTACTGAGTCCATTCATAAACAAGGACAGAAGAAAAAGGAAGTCAGTGAGCACTGCAGAAGAACAGTGCTCGCCTTGAGCATAGGGCTAAGTGATCTGACATCCCGGCTGAGAAACGCAGCTCCTCGGTAAGATACGCAAAGATATGATAGTCTGTCAAATTATRAAATCAAAAGGACTCTGGAAACTTTGATATGCACTAATTAGAGAAAAAATACAGTACATAGTCTTGTCATCAAGTGCAGTGATTCTGTCAGATCTCACAAGTGAAGTGTAATTGGGCCACGAGCCGTGATAGCACTGGATGATCTGCATCAAGTTGAAAATCAGATCGGGGGAGTGAGCGTGCCATGGACAATCTTCCTTTGAGTCCGAGGTTAGTACTTCACTACTCTTTCAGTTAGAATGCTAAAAGCATTCCTCTTTTAAAAGCCATCCTTAGGCTTAAAGGCCTTTAAAAGCCCTCAAAAGTCATAAAGAACGGCCTGTTGTCTTTYCTCAAGATAAATCACTACTTTTCTGTACTTTATGTGTTTTGAAGCAAACAAAAAGCTTTACGTAAGGCAGAAATCACACACTCCTTTGAGAACACTGATGTTTACAGGTATGCCCTCCCCTGCCCTGGAGCATGCCAGAGGGCTTTCCGGGTTATCCTGACAGTGGCAGACACGTGGTAACAGCTCTCATTCCATCTTTAATGGCAAATAGCGCCAGAAATCTGGGGATTTGTTAAAATGTCAYAATGTCCTGTTTTGAGATTCCTCTCAGCACTGGCAGCTTTCTTAGTGTAGCTTTCCTTTACTCATAGGTACAGACAACAAAAGTAGTGTAGAAACAGAATTGTATTTCATGTGTTTTGGTTAGTATAAAGTTAGTGGACTAAATTGACTTCAAGAATAGGACTGGCTAATACAGGAGGCAAATCCTCCTATTGCTTACAACAGCTCTTCCAAATATAAAACTAATTGCAAAACCAATGCAACGTGTTAAAAAACACATTGCAATGTTCCAGGGGAAAAAAAAAGCTCTTTTCCAAAGGTTATTTTGCCGTCTAGAAACATCTAATAGAATGCTTATAGAGATAGGAGACTTATGTTGCCTGAGGGATTTCTTTGGGATGCAGCAGAAGACTAATTAGCTGATATATTGAACAGTGTAATACTCTTTTCATGTAGATGGGTAATTTTTCATATCTTTCAGTAAATCCAAAAAACYACCTATAACTACATACAGTCCTAAAAAGGGCAATTGGATGAAGTACTCCTTATTTGCCAAATCCTGTCTACAGATGCTCAGTGTTTTCCTTTTTGTTATTTCACAAATGATGACACATTACACTGGGAAGGAAGTGGTTTCTCTATATTGTTTATACATTTTTTATTCAAGTCCAAAAAGTATCAGGKTGATGTTTTGATTAAGATTTTCATCAATATATGGTATTAACTTTATTCAGTCTTACAAGTTTCTACAGAACACTGAATTTTTAGCTGATTATCACTTCATCTTTGACCTATGAAAAACTCAAAAGTGTATTCTTCAAAAAGATATTCTTCAGTGTTATGGGTGAAATGGGTATGGAAGAATCTGAAGATGTTCAGTGTTTCCTGAGATGCATTTTAATAAAAAAAAGGTCTTTCCTGATCTATTTTAGTTTTATCCAAACACTTTATTCAACTTTAGACTCTMTTCTTGACATGAGCATGATAACTAGTAAAGCAAATTCTATAACTAAAAATTCAGTTAAAAAATTTTATGATAACCATGATAGAGTAGAATAAAGTTAAATTTCTCTTTTCTGTTCTAACTTTTGAGTGCTAAAGAAAAGTAACAAACAGTAAAAGCTTTATTTTGTTGTCATTAAAATAAGTGGATATAATCCTAGGAGTAGTGCGCTGAATAAAAGGTGTCATTTTTAAACAGTCAGTTCTCTGATTATCACCACATTTCTCATTATTACTATCTTTAAGGATAAGCACAGCTTAAAAGACTCTGAATGAAGGAGAAAGCACTGATGCTGTAACATTTTCAAGCAGTTTAATATGCTCTAATCTCTACTGTTGGTGTCTAGAAATAAAAAATATGACATCTTTAAAATCATGCCCTCGTAATCTACATTTTAACTAAATGATGTTTTTGATTCAATGATGTTCTCTAGTTTATACTGAAAACTGATTGTTTTCATGTTAATTAGATTCTCAATTCATTTACTATGAAAAAGAAAACAGAATTTATGTAGTCTTCTTTTCAATTTAATTAAAGGAGATCTGCATTCCCCTCTTCAGACAATTTGCTACAATTAGAAGACCAGGGATGTGATGGTAGTAAACAGTCAAATTTAAGAAAGACAGAAAAAAGACAGGAAAAAAATGTGAATAGCTGAATTATGCATAATGAATAGAAAGATTTTGGTACCTCAAGCAAGTCCAAGAGGTGATTCAAGTACCTGATATCCAAGATGTGACCCACAAACTCCTTTTTCAGGTATTAAGTTATTGGAACTGTATAGCTAATCTCTCTCTCTCTCTTTTTTTTTTTTTTTTTTCTTTTTTCTTTTTGGTTTAACAGTGCTTCAGGAACATGCTCAAAACAGCCACAGTATTCAGCAGATTGACCTCTACCTCAGTTTTGCACATCATTGTGATCCAAAAATAGGTATTCTTTTTTGTCCTCTGTCTTTGGAACTAGTCTGTTGTAGGTAAGAGTAAATCACATCTAAAACAGACTGATAGGATTGATTTCCTCATTAAATATATATATATATATACTGCATACATTTGTATATATGTATATATATATWTTATTTTCAGTCACAGAAAAAAATATGATTTTTGGCCTTTTATATAATAGCCTAGATTTTAGATTTTTTTTTCTAGGAAATAGGAGAAGTATTGAAATGTCCACTACTTTGAGCGTATTCAAACTACATCCTTTAAACCCCAGGAGAGGGTCATAACCACAGGTGTCTACTGGAGAAGGGAAGGAAGGGTCTAGTAAGGAAACAAATGTTGCCTTTCACTGACCAAAAAGAATAATTGTATCAAAGAGCAAGGGAAAAGGAGGATGTAACTGTTAAGTTAAAAATTCTAAAACTGTTCTGAAAGGAAAGTTAGCCTGGAAATTGCCCTCAACTGCAGGAGTACAAACATACATGSCCATGTTATGAAAGGGTTACAAAGTTCTATTGATTTTCATGTTCACTGAAAATGATCCTTTCTTTGCAACATAAGTGCAGCTTTAAAATTCTTATTGGTAATAACTAATTGCTTCTTAAAATTTCTGTGAAACAATCTCAATTTGACAATTACACATTTACATAATTTAGAAGYGGCAGAGACCTGAACATTACTGTCTTTAATGCAATTTTAAATGTTCCAAGCTTTTATTTCTCTTTTTAGGAGAATATTCCATAATGTACTCAAATGTGTGAGGTTTTGGTGGCTAGGTTTATTTGGACAGGGAGTGTAGTGGTTTGTAAATGGTTTACAGCTAAAATAAGCTGTTTCTAATTTTATCATAGCATTTTTGGTATAGCACCTTACCCTGCAGCGCTCTGAAGAATTTTTCATGCTACTTGGTGTTTACATCCTTCAGATGTCTAAGAATTTTATTAAAGGCTCTTTGTTTTTTTTCTTTTTTTCATCTTTTGTTTTCTTTTTTCTTTTTTTACTCTCCCTTTCAGACCCTTCCAGCCTGAGCCTCACCCCTTTAATATCACTGTAAGAACGGAATACCTCATTTGAAGTAAGTGTTACACAGTACAGAAGGAGGCTTTCTTGTAGTGACTGCAGTGGCTGTGATTATGAGAGGAGATTAGAAAAACAGTTTAAAAAATAGAAAGGACTCAGTTCTTCAGTCCAAATACATCATTTCCATATGAGAAAAAGTTATTTTTTTTGAGCTGGCAAAGTTTTTCTCACAAGAATACTGCCAACTCAGCTTTTTAATTTGCTGAAATTAACCAAATAATTTTGTTTATAATCAGAATGGGCTGCATCAGGCCTTCTCAGTGCCTTAGCGACTCAAGTCCTTCACAGGAGCTGTTCATGCGGTCTGTAGTTATATCCTCTGACATGAAGCTCTTTGGCTAGACATTTCCTCTGTTCACTCCGATTTAGTACTGTTGAAAAAAGTTTTGAACCCTCTCATTAGCATCATTTCTGATACTTCTGGAAAGAAGTCTGCAATTTATGATATTTTAGAGGTGATCAGAAATCATGGAACTGCATCCTAAGAGTTGTTGGCCAAATGATCACCTACAGCTGATGAAATAAATTTGTTCTAGAGGCTCATGAATAAAATAGAATTTTTTATAACAAATGCTATGGATTTTTATTTTACTGTTCTAAGTATGCACGTTCCTCGTAGACTGGAAGTTGGTTGCAATTACGGTTTTGACCAGCTTCAGTGGTGACCAGCTGTTTGTTTCTTCTAAGACTTTTTTTGATGGAGCAGTGAAACAGGAGTTCACTCCTCTTTTGAAGTTAGGATTTTACCAGTARTAGAAAATTAATGTAGCCAGTTAATCATAATATGCTTGTTTGTGTCTGTGTTTGTGAATACGTCTGCATCTTTACCTATTTATATACAGGGAGAGAATATARTATATATTATATATTAATAACACAGTACATTCTGCTACCTACAACTACACTATCTGGGTAAATTAAAAGATAAAATGTACAAAATAATATGCATAGTTCATAGTTATTGATCAAGTACTGAAAATGTCTCTGTCCTTGGAACTTCCATTATAAAAAAAACATAAATTTTCTGATAATGGAAAATTAGTCATCTAATTCACTGCACAGACACAATCCTGGTATTTATGAAGGAAGAAAAAATAAGTCAACCTTGAGCTATTACCTTCCCATGTAATTCTGGACATTTTCTCAAAAGATCATTGAAAATCAGTTGGCCAGATGCATTCAATTTAGACTATTTTCATCTGAAAAATTAGTGCACACTCAGTATTTTATAAAAATCCTGTGGCCAGAGARAGCACTTCCTTGCATTAATATCTTTTTTTTGACAAGGAGAATTGCCTCTGAGATGAAGATAAATGATTCTCATCCACACTGCGCTTCTGGTGTAGTTAATCTGAGTGAAACTAAGTTTAGAAAACTGCTGAGAGAAGTGTTCACTGTACTGTCAGGATGAATCCCTGGAGTATGAGTTTACGGAGGTGATCAAGACTCTTCATGTTCTGTAGTAATGTGCTAAGGTACACTATAACTGGGAGTGCAGCTCTACTAAAACATATTCTTTGAATTAGCGCAGTCTGTACAGATTAAGATTTGGTGCACTGGAAATGCATTCAGCTTAGAAAACTAACTTCAATGACAAGCAGATGAATGAATTTTCTTTTTTTTGGAACCAATCCTACCTTTTCTCTGGCCCAATAGTATGAATTTTTCTCTACTATAGCCCACAGGGAAGATCAGTATAGCAATAGAAATCAACAGTTTAGAAGGTGAGACAGTATAATGATGCAGGTCTACACAGCTGAAGAATTGAATGAAATCTTATATAGGTAGTATATATTGTTGTAAAACTGCAAAAAATAAAAAAAAAACAATATTTGTGTAAGCAACGTTTAGTTGATAATAGAATCTCATATAAGGTTTTAAAAAGTGGCCTCTTCCTTCTCCAGAGAAATACCTYCTTAGAAAAGATTATGAAACTCTGAAATCTGTTATAAAGAAAGATCATGTCAATGCAGTGGACTAGCCAAGGGATTCAAGTGCCTTTTTGTAGCTTTTTGCTTCTGTTAATTTCCTTTACATTACAAACCTACAAATACATCAAAGGAATATAATATTTTGCAAAAAATAATGTGTTCCCCTTCTCCCAAACTCCTCTTGCCATACTATGTTCACCTGGTATTGTCTTCCTATAATTAAAAAGGTCATTGAACAGATTAGAACAAGTCATTAAAAGTAACAGAAGTATGATTCAATATAAAAATGAAAGAAAAACAAAATAGATAAGGTTTAATAATGAAGATAAGATAATTCAAGAAATACAGTGTAAAACTGTTTATGGCTTCATTGTGCTGTTATATTGCAGAGCATATAGGATGTTTGCATGCTAAAGAGTAACAGTTCTTGTTGCATCATAAAAACATACGCACTTAAATTAATCATTTTCCTTCTAATTAGTATAATAACTTACATCTTGTGTTATTTAGTCTTAAATGAAACTAACCGTGGTATCTTAAGACTCTATTACCATTGCTTTCATTACGTGTCCATAAATAGTGCTTGYCTTCTTTTTATAGAACCAAGTAGGAAGCTATGACAAAAAAAMCCCTCCTTGTAACATGTTGTATTCAGGCAAGGTGATCCAAAGGTTGCATGTTTGATTAAATGACCATATAGTGAACACATCTTAGGGTACACTACTTATAAAGTGTTATAACAATATAAGCTAATGCAGTGGGACTGTAAACTTGCAAAATGGTATGGGTAAAGGATAGTGAAGGTGTGCCTAAAAGTGTTATGACTGTGTTTGGATATATACCTGCAAATAAAGTGAGATTACTTACAGTTGCAATTGTGAAAGCTACATTTTTATTAGATTAAAGGTCTGGGATGAAAGTTCTGAGAGAAGGAGAAACTACAGACTTGGCTACTTTAGGCAAGCAGCCTGGTTTCTGGCACTAGATTTTCCATTACTGGGCAATATAACTCAAGTTGAGAAGACAAGTTATCATAARTTGCCCAGAGCCAAGTCCAGCCTCCAAGAGTTTCTCAAAGAGATCTTTGGATCACTTTGGCAGAGATAGGCAGCACTTTGGGGCTGGATGCTGCTGATTGTCTGTGAAAGAGGTTCCTTAGAGATCACTAAGTGACAGCACGGAAGTCAACTTCTTAATTTGTTTTTTTTTTTCTTTTTCTTTTTGTTGTTGTTCTGTGGGCTTATTTTCTTATTTTGTTTGCAATTTAGTAAGCAACTGTTTAACCTCTGCTTTGCCAGAATAAACT
>NW_028186228.1:69596-73167 GCF_003343005.1 Rhea americana
AAAAAAAAAAAAAAAAAAAAAAAAGCTTCAGAAGCTTGCAATGTAACACAAATTTAGGGATCTCAGAAGAAAATTTCCCATCAGGATTAAAGGATCAAATTGAGGTCTGGCGGTCAAAGGAGGGAGAGAAGTCTCCCCTGTGAAGGACTATCAAGGTAGTCCAGATAGGTGTTGACATTTGAAAGTATGACTTTGCAAAACTGCATATGAACATAGAACCTTCTGCTCACTGCCAGCATAAAGATATCAAGCAACAATTACTTAATGCTGATTGGAGTCAGCGTCCTCCCTGCTTCTTGAAGATGTACAGATTTAGTCTGTATGTCACCCACAGAGTAAGAAACTGGAAAGGAAATACTTCCAAATCTTCTCACTTATTACTGAATGATTAGTGAATACGTATCACTGGGACATTAATTCCATTTACTTAACATTGTTTACTTTGACAGGATTTTTATCATCTACCTGCACTCTGCTGGAGTTGTGGGGGGGTGGGGGGGGTGGTTTTTTTGTGTTTTTTTCCCCCTCCAAAAAATATACTCATCCTGAAACTTGATTTCACATCTGTGTGTCTGTAGATATGTATATATTCTGTGTCAATGATGTGGAAGGTAAAATTGTGTTGAAATCATAGGTGGGTGAACAAGGCCTTCCTGCTTGATCTGCTGTCCTAAAATGTTACTATGGAAACCATCAAATTCTGGCTTTCTACCAAGTACATAAGTACATAAAAAAAAAATCCCTCTTTGCTAGTCTATTTTCATGTCTCTGAAAGAATTAAGGATGTTTCCRCTACAGAAGATCCTTTCACCGGTATAAATGAAATTCAATCAAGAGTTCAGAGTGAACACTGGTAGATAAGGATGGTCAATGGATAAATTCCACTTGCCATAACCAATTGTCCTGTATTCATTCTTACATATTTGGGTCAATAAATAGCTTAATCGTAGAGGAAGCAAGCTTTGAAAACAAGGCAAGTTTTTGCATGGCTTCTCACAACCTAGGAAATGTAAAACTTTGGACCAAGGAAATACAACAAAAAACTTTTAAATTTTAATAAACATTCCTTTTCAGTTTCAACTTTMTTTTTTCATCTCCTTATTTTTAAATTTTAGCACTTTCTTAGCTTCCCTCTATTCAATACTTTGCTTCCTCCATTTCAAGAAGTGTCTTTATGTAATGTGTATTGTATTTCTCCACCTTCTGTTTTATGAAATCCACCAGATATTTGCTGGCCATTTTGATACTGTGCTTTCAGAAGAGTCTCTCTATTAAAAAAGAATGCTAGAACTTTTAGTGGCTCTTGATGTTCTTTAATGAGATGATAATGACTCATCTGACAGATGAGTGTTATTGAATTAATGTAACTGATTTAAGGAATTCTGCCTTTCTATTTTCCTCCATCTATACATTTCTCCAGGTTGCCATTTTGGCAGAGGGGAACATCCCCAGAGTAGAGTTGCTCTTCAACTCCTGTGGTGTAAAGTCTATTATCTTGCTATAAACCACCTTGACTGGCAGATTGAACTAAGACATCAACTTTAGTTGGGGTAAAACTATACATTGACTTACAGGTATGAGTTCCCTTCTGAAAAATAATTTTGGGGGATCAGAAATGATCTTCCTAGGTAAAATAGTGTAAAAGAATCTGGGACTGATATTTTCTTAATTTCCACAGCACAATTTGCTGAGCTGACCTGTTTAGAGGTGACAGTGAAATAGAAAGATTCAATCTTTTTTTTTGTTTGTTTGTTTGTTTTTGAATCTCTATTCCTGATTGAAGAGTGGAAATAGAATTAATAACTGAATCCTTTGAATAGTTACAAAAACTCTTATATCTGTAGAGACAGGTTGCAAGCCTCTGAATTTAAGTTTGCAAAGTTGTATTTCATCTAGTCTAGAAATATTAAAACAAGTCTGTCATGTAAGTCTAGAATTTTCAGTCACAAAGAAAAAGCAGTACAAAGAGAAGAAAAAGCATTATCYCTCCATTGCAAAGTATAACTTTGGAAAACCTCATACGAGCAAGAACCTTTCTGCTCACTGTTGGCATAAAGATATAAAGCAATAATAACTACTTAAATATTGATTGGAATCAACATTCTCCCTGCTTCAATTCTTTCCTTGAAGATGTATAGGTTAAGTCTCTATGTCACCCATACAGTAAGGAACTTGAAAAGAAATACTTCCAAGTCTTCTCACTGATTATTAAATGATTGGTGAATACAAAAGAGAAGAAAAGGCAGATTATATTTTTTTTAACTATAACACAGACTTTTTTGCATTTTGTATGAGAGCTCTACTTCTGGAATGGGAAGCAGTGATGGTGATTAGATCTGCAGAATGCCTTCACCTCCAGGAAAGGAGAAATGTGAGCAAATGAGTTTCAGATTATCCTTAAATTAAATATTTTGTTTCTTATTTTCTTTCATAGCATTTTAAGCTTTTAGATACAGCAGCAGGAATGAAAAAAAAGGTATTTGTAATACCCCCAAAATGTAGTTGTTAATCCAACTATAATATTTCCTTCAAGGTGTAATTTTAACATTACAGCTAAAAATTCAAGTACAAGTTAAGTAAGTAATGATCACTCTAAAAACTTAAACTGCAGGACAAAACAGAAAGAAAAGAAGAAACACTGAAATCTTTCCTTTGTCCCCTCTGCATCAGACAAAGAGTCAGGGAAAGGGGAAGCAAACCTTCATTTGAAATTCATGAATCTGACACATTGTGTCATTTTCCATGCCTAAGATTACCTTAATACCAGATTTTGACTGAGATTTTCAAAACTAGTGCTACAGACAAAATGGAAGTTCTTACCCAAACGTTTTACCCTCTCCTCCTTTGACACTGTTCAAACAGCTGTCAGCAGAAGTATTGTTGACTCAGACAACTTAGATATTGAGGGAATAAGGTGATAAGATAAAGAAAGAGAATACACTATGAGAATAACATTCATTATACCAACCATCTGTTGGTTCATGAACCCAGATCCAAACCGCTAACTCCTCTGAGCTCTGCAGCTTCACAGAATCACAAAATGGTTGAGGTTAGAAGGGGCCTTTTGAGATTGTCTGGTCCAATGTTCCCGCTCAAAGCAAGGTCAGCTAGAGCAGGCTGCTCAGGGCTGCATCCAGTTGGCTTTTGAGTGTCTCTGAGGATGGAGATTCTGCAACCCTTGTGGGCAACCAGTTTCAGCGTTGGTTCAGCTTTACAGTAAAAAGAACCTCTTTCTTTATTATTCTTTAAACAGAGTTTCCTTTATTTCTGTTTGTGCCCATTACCTCTTGTCCTTTCACAGCTACTACTCTCAGGTTCCATCTTCTTTACTACTACAGTATTTATACACATTGATAAGATCCTCCCGAGCCTTCTCTTATCCAGGCTAAACATGCCCAGCTCTTTAAGCCTCTCCTCATACAACAGATGCTGCAGTCCCTTAACCATCTTTGTGGCTCTTCACTGGACTCACTATGGTAGGTCCAGGTAGCTCTTCAATGGAAATTTCCAGGATGGAAATTCCACAGCTGCTCTGAGTAATCTGTCCCTCTGTCATCTTTGCAGGAAAAAA
>NW_028186228.1:73271-248647 GCF_003343005.1 Rhea americana
TTTTCTTTTCTTTTCTTTTCTTTTCTTTTCTTTTCTTTTCTTTTCTTTTCTTTTCTTTTCTTTTCTTTTCTTTTCTCCCTCATATCCAGACAGAGCTTCCTTTGTCTCAGTATGTGTCCATTGCTCCTTCTCCTGTCACTGGACTTCATACTGCTGGTCACAATCCTTTATGGCTGGCAGTTCAGCCAGGTTTCAGTCCAGCTCACTGTCCACTAATCTAGACTGTAATTTATCAGTTTTTCAACAAAGATGTTATGGGAGTCAGTGACAGGTTGGCCTCCAGTTTATTTCTGTAGAGATGTGAAACTTAGTATTCCTGGTGATGTAGCTGCAGTTGGATGGAATTGGGATGAGGGATGAGTGAAGGGTCTTGGTTTTGCAATACTACCCCAGAGTTATTAATCTAGCGATTGTTAATATGACTGTGAAACCAAAATGAATTGAACAAKTAGTTACTTTGTTTAAATAGAAGTTATTATGGTAATCTTATATATAAAGTATCCCCTTGCTGCAAAGCTCAAGGCACTGTAGAACATCATAAAAATATGATTAAAGTAGAGTAAAAACATAATAAAAAACCTGCCTCATTAATATTCGAACAGTTTACTGGCACTAATATATAGAGAGAGTTATAAAAAAGTTGAATATAAATGATAATTTGAAGATTAGCGAACAAGATATACAAAGTCACAGACAAAATCAGTGTGGCTCGGGCCTGTCACCCACATAATGTACTCAATCAATTATAGCACTGCTTTCTGTTTCTCTTATGAAGTGCTTTTACCTGCACTACCACTGAGTAACTTGAAATTGTATGAATAAATCTGCCGATGTGATCCGTAGAGCAGAGTAGATGGTGCACTCCAGGAAGAACCTCTCCAGGGGCCCAATCCAAAATCCAGTGAAATCAGCAGAAAGATTCCTGAATTTGTCCTTAATAGATGATGTCACRTTTATGGTGAGAGAGGAGAAAATAGTCTTTCCTTTGAATATTTTTTTGCTGTAGGTGGCACCACATAACATTTTTCATTCGGGGCAGAGATCTACTTCAGCAGTTTTATTATTATGGTGTACACAGTTTTTYATAAAACTCAAATACCTTCACAGTAAAACATATTAGATTTCCCACAATTGACTAGAGCTGTGTGAAACTCAGCACTTTCTATTCAGAGACTGATGTCAAATCTTGTATGTAGTTAAACACTACACTGACCATGAGATTTTCTTTATATTTTCAGTTCTTGCTTTAATGTAAAAACAATCTGCCAAAACTATGAATTTCTCAGGATTTTCTCCCCAAACCATAAATCAATTATTTAGGCATACTCTTAGGTAAACAGAGCCCATATCTGAGATTAGAAATGAAATTTTTATAGAGTTTTATTGCTGGCTTGTTTCTTCAACTGACTGTGAAACAGTACTGCTCTAGTATTTCTATATCTGATTTTTCAGGAGCAAGAAACTCCTCAGTTACTTGAGAGTTTCTTGTTGGTATTATATTATATCAGACTGATGATAAAGAGCATTGGTGTCAGATAAAAAACTATATTCACCAAGTGCTAACCTAGAATATTTGATACACAGAGAAGCCAGGGAGGAACATGCATGCATACACAATTCCTGCTTTCAGGATTTGGGAGAATGCCACACAGCTGGCATGAATAGAGAAACTTTTAATTTCTAAGGAAAAGAGAGCGGAGAAAACATACAACTACCTTCAAATTACATCTTCCTGGGAATAATAAAGGGAAGAAAAAAAAATCTGTCTGTAGGGGTTACCAAAATTTTCAGAGACAAGAATACTCTTGTGTATATATCCCACTGAATTTTAGTTGGCTAGGAAAGAAAAGCTGATCTATTAAGGATGTCCTCCTAAATAGCTGCGTTGAGTTATGCAGAAGATTTAATAGATTCTACTGCCCTCCCTCCACCCCCTTGGCACAACGYTGACATGCAGCCAGTGCTTTCAGCAGGTGCCTAAATTACCTAACAGTAGACTCCAGCAAGACACTAAATATTTTCGGGCTTTACCAAAGAATCAGCTGCCAAGGGCATTTACTTTTAGATTGCAGAGGTAAAGTTACCATTACATGGCTTTTTTTCCCGTAGCTTTTACTTTTGCCAGTTTTTCAGTGTTTTAGCAGTGGGTTGTCAGCCAGATGTTTGGTTGTTTCTGAAAATTTAAGTARAAACATTTCTACATTTTTCAGATTTTTGTTAGAGGAAGATATGTTATATTTTCATGTATTAAAAGTATCATAATGGTTTCACTGAGAAGCACTAGCTACTCTAGGTTTTTGGCCAAATTACAAGGCTTTGAAAACTTCACTGAGGACTTTGTTGCAAAATCTCTCCTACATACACTGAAATCACCCTTACTATAGTTACAAAAATTAATCAGGAGTCCTGTTGAAGCTCTACTAGCTGCTTTGATACAGSTATGGAGAGAAAAGAATCTGTTTCTTCTTTGTATTTGTCCTTATAGGTCTTCGCAGTGAGTGGGGGAAAAAAAGAGGTAACAATTATTGCAAAGCTGAAGAGGGACTGGAAAGGGGGAGTAGGATAAACATAAATCTGAAGAATAAAATACATTGGGGAAATATGACAAGTACCTGGGCATGARGACTTGGAACATCTTTGTCTGCAGCAGAGGAACAAGTTAGCTGAGCCCAGGTTAGGGAGGAAATGCGGGAAGAAGGTTCTGCAGTGGTTATAGTAGACCACTCCAGAACGTGGACTACAAGTACTCTTGGTACTGGTCCCTGAAAGGAGAATACACTATCCCTGCTGCTCCTAGTTGTTTTGTTAGCTTAAAAGTGATAAAGACTGTGCTAGGGGTCTAAAGCTTGTTATAATTTTTGACATGGATTTGAAATTATGGGATGGGATTTCTCCTTAAAAAAAAGAAAAAATAGAAAATTAGACATAATTTCTACTGTACTATAACATCAATTTTGTAAAATGAACATTTGCAGGCTGAAGAAATCTTAGAGGTAAGGTCTGTCCTACTTTAATTAGTCCTTTTGTTTAAKCATCAGGATACAATCTTTTAATATATAATTGGCCTGACAAATTCATGATCTGCAGGATGGATGGTGCTGCTGTCTCTAAGTTACATTATTGCAGAGGCAGTTTTATGTTCTAAGTGCGGTGTAAAAAACATGAGAATATTCTCTGAAACGTGAAATAAGCCCTTGTTAAATAGGCATCATTTATAATTTACACTAAAAGAGGCTGGATGTGCTGCAAAAATAGTAATTAGTCATGTACTTGAAAGTAGAAATTACTGAATCAGTGTTGAACTTTGAATGCTAAACTTTGCCAACTGAGTACTTTTCAATGTATTTTTTTTGTGTGTGTGTAATGTATTCTGAGGGCAAATACTATATCAATAAAAAGCTGAGTCATATTCTTTTTTCAAGTGACAGAATTTCCAGGGAGGACAATTACAAAGACAGTTGTTTGTCTGAAAAGAGAATATGGYTCTGTTTTCTTCAATGCTGTAGGAAGGAGAGTCAATGAAACAATGGAAGTCTGTAAAGACACTCAAGAAATCAGCTTTATTATGACCAATCAGAGGCGTAGCTTATAGAAGAAAAATAAGAAAGCCAAGAAGTGAAAACTTGGTCCTCCAGTAAATAGTTCCCAGTAAAAATAAATGGTTAGCTTAACTGTACCAAAGCTAGGAACCAGAAAGGCAATATTGCCTCTGATATATTTTGTAGAGCATTTGYTCATACTTTTTCCATTTCTTTCTTTTAATTCCAAAGTACAAGTCACCCRATTATTAAGTTCACACTTTAAATGCTCTTAACATAGATAAGAAGTAAGCAGAGGAAAATGGAAAGATTTAAATGATGTCACAAGGAAAAGGAATCCACGTAGGATTTCAATGAAAAAAGAAAAGTTCAAAAGTAAAGAAGGCTCCTAGAATTAGACTTTTTTACTAGTTTCAGACATATATTTAAGTTTGTTGGGAAAGATGTATGAGTTCCCAGGGGTGGTTCTTACCTCAGTGACTGCTGAGTCCAGCATCCTTGAGAATTTCTCTGAGTTTCACTTCCTTTCTGTGCTAAGCACAGATTGAAGACATGCCAGCATGGATATGATGCTGGTGCTAAGCCCAGCACCACAGTGTACCAGRAGAGTATACATACAGCAGAACACAAAGTATACTGCACCCGTGCAGTAGAGATCTGTGGGAATTTTCCTGGCTGTTCCCCATTTTTTTTCTGGGGGGAGGGAACCTGGCAATGGCATTTTAACTTGGGCTGAGCACAAAAAATAGCATATAGGAGAAAGTTATTGGTTCTAGCACCCTGTCTRTCCTGTCATTTTATTTGTAAGGTGAATCTGAGAACTTATCATATAACTGTATGCTTCAAACCTGCTTTTTATGATGAATGTGAATGAGGTTTTTCCAGCTGAAAAGCATTAAAACTGCTTCTCTAAGACCTTGTATAATTTGCTTGTCTAAACTGTGTCTGATTTTTTTTTTATTATTACTATTAAGACAGTAAGTGAGAAACTTCCAAAAATTGCTAGAAAGGAGATTTTAGTGATTCACCTTCTTCATGCAGACTTTACACTTGCCAAGCTAGAGGTGAGAGGCTGGTTTTGAAGCATGGGAGTGAAGTTAGGTAAGAAAGTGAGTAAAATCAGTGGGAAACATATTGAAATTTCATAAGACTTTACAGGGAAGTTTTTTTTTTTTAATTTGTATAAAAGTTATATTAACCTCAGTAAGGGAAGATTTTTTTCTAAAATGTTGTTAATATTCTTTTGAGAGCCTACTATTAAGAAGCACTGTGTAACACACAGGAAGAAACAAGTCATATTTGGAGAACCTGTGAAACAGTTTTGGACTATGGGTATGGAGGAAGCAAGACGACCCAAATAGAACCGGGTAAGCCTGTTTGCATCAGTTTGTTGCATAAACATAGGTTATACCGAATTTTAAAGAAATAACCTTAATACTTAAGGCAACTCTGCAAATGCACATTTGAAATACTTAAAAAAAAGAAAAAAATATGAAGAATTATGAAGAATTATGAAATAAAAAATAAATACTGTTAATTAAAACACTATATGAAGATATTTTGAATTCCAGTGGAGGACAGGATAGAATGGCAGATTTAAGTTCAGATAACCATAAAATGACTTGGTGGAAACTTCTGCTTTTTCTGTGTCAGGATAATATAAATGCATCAGGTATAGAAAGGAAGAGCAGACCTGTCTTCTGCATTGTCTCTACCTGCATTACTGGAGTTTGAAGATCTGGGCTCAATCCCCTGCTCTGCTACTGCCTTACATGACTTTGGCAAGCTACTTTGAACGAGATACAAAAATGTACGTAGAGTTACAATGCCTTACTTAGAAGTGTTTGTCCTCCCCTCACACACAGACACAAAGTGGATCTGTCCCCTCTCTCTTCCTCCCCTTCCTTCACAGACAGGCATTCAAGATCTTGAGATAGATAYATGCAGAAAGTTAAATGTCTCTGTGAACTGCAAGCCAAAGCAACAAATACACTGAAAGAGCTGCTAGAAATAGCGAACAGGAGACTACTGAGGATGGAGCAGGTCATCAAGGTTGCCATTTAATTGGCAACCGTTAAGTTTAGTTTAGAGGACGTTCTGCCACCCAGAATTTCCTGAATGTAGTAGGTCCTTTCATCCATTACACAGGAACAAAGCAGAGATCACTCCTTTTATTTTTTAACCGAGTCAGARGAACATGCCTACAACACATTGGCATTGTTGTCCTCATAGAAAGGCCAGAGAAGAACCATTTTCAGACAGCATGCAAGTGATRAAAATACTTCTACATTCAAATCAAATTTATTTCTCACCTGTCAGAGACTATTCCGGTCTTCCACTGTGGAAAGCCTTTATCACTGGTTTAGTAGGGAGGAAGATGGGTGGTTAGGGAACGTGTATCGTCTCTCTCACCTTCCAGCGTTCCAGGAGTCCCATGCTAGCATGAAACCTTTCGTGCTAAGTGCAGAGCTATGCTCTAACCCGGTGTGGGTATATGACAAGTCCCAGTAGCTATTTAGATTTTTTTTTTTAAGAAAACACCACTAATGGGATCACATTTTAGGAAGTGATTAATTAATTAAATTTGTATTAAGGAATTAACRTCGTAGAACATGATTATATAAATAAAGTTGCATGAACTATCAGAAAATCTCTAACATTAGTTGCTGTACAGGGAGGCCCAAGCTCTATTCTTGTTGATAACAATTGAAATATTGCTGTTGACACTAAGACTATTTTCTGCAATGACCTAAGCAAACTTAAATTATGTACCTGTGTAGTTTCATTGATTTGCTTTTAAGGTAGTACAGTTAAATCTTCATTACAGTTAAATCAGCTAAAATACTGGTCATGATACTGTTACCCTGTTGAAATCTATGGAAAAGGCACACTACCCATAACCATATAAATGAGTACATCTTAGTTTTTAACTTCATTCTCCAACACTAAAGGATTAATATATTGGAACTCTATTTGACAAAACAAATTGTTTTTTCATGCTGATTCCTCTAACATTTCTGATTGTTCTCAATCTTTTTTTTTTTCTTTGAAGGAGTATAAAATGTAAAAGCTTTAATCTCACTTTCAGTTTTAAATCTCACTTTTCCCTCCTTTTCTCCCCCAAATCTCTACTCTGCTTCTGGCAAATGGATGTCACCACAAGCTTTCGAAAAGCCTCATTCTGTCTCATTCTACTGTGCAGCTTAATTTATTTATTTTGTGTATTAAAAGCAACAACTTTGAATTAAATCTGTTCTTTTATAGTTTTTGTATTCCAGATCAACTTGTTCTCTGTCCGTGTCCTGGCAGGAGTAGAAACATTAGATATTGTGACTGCCAAGGTGTTAATAAGACTTGAATTCCATTTCTAAGTGATTTGATGCTGTGATACTTAGAAGGATATCTACTACAAAGGAAATGTTTACAAWTTGTTACTTTGAAGATTCATTAGATTAACTAGCTCACTGTTGTGATCTTGAGGAATTTTTTTAGGTGGTGTTTAGTCATGTAGTGAAACTACATTTTGGAAGAGTGCATTTTCTGAATTATCTAACAAATAATACGGGGATATAAATCAAGGTTCATAATAAGACTTAAGAATTTTTGTGCACATAAGCATACTTCATCATTTCAACAGTATTTCAAAGTAAAATGTATGAAAATGAAAAACAAAAGCTAGAGCTGAGTGATAGTAAGAACAATTCATTAAAATAAAGCCTTCTTAAACAACTTCTACCTATACAGTTACACAAAAATAAAATATTGACTAAGTAATTGATTTCCAACTCAAAAGCAAAGCATTTTTTAAAAAGAGAAAGAAATGTTTCTTAAAGTCAGCTTCAGAGAACTAGTTAATCCCTTGCATAATTTTCAGCACATGATTTAGAGATGAAGAGACCATTAAGAGTCCCACTGTAGTGTAATGACTGTAGAGTCATATGACTGAACTCTAAACACAGGATTATATATATTTTTGGTGAATAAAATTAAATTTGTTTATTTTTTCTTTTACAATAACACTCAATAAAGTCTATGACTCTTTCTGTTGTTAATCTTTGATCAAATATAGCCATTCCTGAAGTTTCAAACTGACTTTAAATCTAACGTTCTTTTGGACCAAATTAGAATTTAGTGATCAAGTAAGTTTTTCTCCACTGTAAATTTTACCAAGAAAGATATGATATATTTTGTCTATAATTACCACTCTTAAAAATTGTCCCTCCCCRAGATATCTTATTTTGCCATGAACTACCAAACCCAAAAGTGCATCCATCAATCTTCCTGGCACTGTGATATATCTTTGAGTTCTAACTTAGAGTCGTTAAGTAAACAGACTGTGCAAATGATGATCAAATAATTTGGTAGAACTGACATGGAACAGCTTTTCCTAAACAGAACACACTCCAAATGATTTTTCTTAATAACTTATTGCAAGTAAATAACTACAAGCAATATGGCAGGTGTGAATTCCTTTTCCAGAAAATATTCCATGAAAGGAAGAACAATTTATCAACTTTCCCTCTTTCTTGTCTCTCTCTTCTCCTTGCAAATATCGTTTTGATACAGTGTCTATAAAATCATCTTTCTTATCTTTAAAGAAGTAGCTATCAGGCTGAAGGTAAAGTTTCTTCCAAAGTTTCTTTTCATTTAAGAGTACAATTTAGGAATGAATTCCTTGTGTGTTTTACAGGAAACCCAGATTCTTCATGCTCTAATTATTTTAATGAAGAGTTTTCCGTTACAAACCATCTGACTTGCATTTTTTGTTTTTCATTTTCATTCACTTGAAATATTGAAGTAACTTTCAATATTGGTAATTTGAACAGGTAAGAAATCTTACCTGTTGTTGCATATATACCACCTAATAAGCATCTTCATTTGTAAACTTGTTATTTTTTCTYGTTTATTGGTTTTGTACAAAAATGTAAGACTATATAGGTATGACTAAGATGTATACAGCAGGAAGTTTCTGAGAGTTGAATGTTTATATTTTCCAAGCAAAGCCACTAAAGCTGCAAAGCAAAAAAACTAAAGATAAGAAAACTTTCTTAAGAAATAACATACCTCCAATAAAGTCATAGTGGCTTTATGTATAAAATGAAGGTAGAGAAAATAGAAGGAAAAACGGAGATCCCTATTTCCAACACAGTTTTAGAGTAAGCCACCAAAAGATAGAAATTATCTGGGAAGAAGACATATATTTCTTACTTCCTTAATAGATGCTAAGTTGAAAAGTAGGAAATATTACTTTAAACCTTCCCAGGCTGAAAGGGCCTAGCTCTTAAGCTGTTATGCTTCCAGCTTCCTGAATGAGTTCAAAACCTCTCAGTAATTACATAAAATGTAAGTGATGTCATGGTGATGGCTCTTTCAGCGAACTTATTTTGGAAGATGGAAAAAAAAAAAAAAAAAAAAAGTATATTTCTGTAATGCCAAATCAGGCATCTAAATTCTAGAATTTCCTATTAGCTAACTGGCTGCTCTCCACTCAGTGTGACTTTGGTTTTGAGATTGTTCCACTAAGGTTCCTAATCCTTTACACACACTGTGCAGTGAACCCATGCATATAACTACAAATTTTGCATTACCAGGCACATAGGGTGGTGCTTGCAGCTGCCTAARCTTTATTGGTGCTAGTTGATGAGTACCTTTGGAGGATGCTGTTTGATATCAAAAATATTTGATTGTACCTCTCAGTATTTCACAAAGAAGTAATCTCTGAAATTCAGGTCTCTTTCAGTCCTTCACAGATACRCTTTTCTATCAATCTGATGAAATAGCTGTGTCATTTACCTTTACATCACACCTTAGTTTTATGGTTCATTAATTGCCAAATCGTCCTGAAGCTAAAAGTTTAGAACAAGTTCTGGTCACTAATTCCTTTTCTTTTAGGCTGCAAAAATCTCCTTCTTCCCTTACAAAAACAGTACATAGATAAACACATCTTTTAATAGCATCTTCTGAAAGCAAACCTAGGCAGCACTTGGAGTGTATCCTATAAGCAGCTACACCATGTCTAGCAAGTCAGCTATAGGAGCACTCATGAGCGATGCCATTAAGTACTCCACATAATAAGTATTCAGATTAAGGTATGGCAGTAACTTACCCTCTAACTCCCCTTGAAGAAGCTGWTAACTCTGAATGTAAAGCCCAGACATATATTTTTGATCGTCATCGTAATCCGGGTAATTTTTGCGGTCAAAAACACTACAGGATCTGCTATTCTGAATAATGAAATGTTGGTGGCTAAGAAACTAACTGATCAAAATATTTCCACCTTTTCTTTCTCCTGATGTTATGTGAGTGCTGGCCACCTACAAATTGCTCCTGACAATCTAAAAGATTTCTGTAAAACCTTTTGGCTGTCCAGCTGTACTCACAAACTGAATTAACTTGAAAAAACATTTACAAATTGCATCTTACTTTTTTAATTACATTTCTTGAGCCAAACAGCTGGAAAGCAGCTCTGCAGAGAAGGATCTTGGTGACAGCAAGTTGAACACAAGCAAGCACTGAGCCCTTGTGGYCAAGGAGGCCAATGGTCTCCTGGACTGCATTAGGCAGAGCTTTGCCAGCTCTGCAGGTGAAAGGAGCTGATCCTTCCCCTCTACTCTGGCCTGGGGGGCCACACTAGAGTGCTGAGGCCAGTGCTGGGTTCCCCAGTACAAGAGCTACGTGGACATAATGTAGTGAGTCCGATGACGAGCCTCAAAGATGATTAAGGAACTGGAGCATCTGTCATACATGGAGAGGCTAAGGGAGCTGGGCATGTTTAGCCTGGAGACGAGAAGGCTTGGGAAGATCTTATCAATGTTTGTAAATGCTTGATGTGATTGCTGGACACAGCAGGACTGAAACACATTCTCTTCTCCTTTGCCATATGTATGTCCACATTCTATATTGTGAGACACATCACGCTACGAAGTAAACCATACTGCAAGAATTATACTTTCTTCTTGACCAACAGTTCACCCACAGGTGAACAACTCAAATGTACAAGAAAAAGATGAATTCTGATCTTATTGTTTTGGCTTCTTCAATTTCTGCTTGTGTTCCTCTTGGTAAAATAGGCTCATGAGTATTTATGGGAATCTGCTTATGTTATTAAGTGTTTTCTAAAAACTAGAAAATGCCAAAAGGGAGGTACTTTTATGCACAGTAGTTTTACACTGAGTTCCAGACACCACTGCACACAACACCTTGTAGTCTTTTCACAAAATATTCTGATATTTTTGTGGGGAATACTGAAGGTTTATTATACTTACATGAAATGTCGTTAACTGGTTTTCTGAGACCTTTCTGCATACAAGTTATAGATAAACTGTTTTGGAGAAAATGGGTAGCAGAATGACAGATTGTTCCTAGGTTTATCTGAGATTTACTTTCATGTCTCTGTTAGTCATTTACTCTACTAAATGCTCCGCAGTTTCATCTCAATTCTCAAGTTGTTGGTTGTGGATTTTGCTTTTGGGAGTCATCTTTTCGTCATCTTTGACTCCAGATTTTCTCATTTACCTTCTAGCAAACATTGTTTTTTGACTGTATTACTGTTATTTTCTAATTTTTCACAATTGACATCTCTGTCTCCTCTTCCTTTCCTTCAGGTTTCTATGTTCTTAAATTATTCTCTAGCATTTGCTTTCTATAATCTTGCCATAACTGTTCTCTTGCTCTTATTTATTTTCTTTCACTTTTAAATATTGCTGCATTCTTTTTTTTTGAGATATTTTTCTCTATTTTTTTTCTTATTTAAATATATTTCAGTCCTGTCTTGCAGAAAAATATTTGTTGCATGTGTGGCTGGAATAAAATTTATCCTTCCTGATATTTGATGTATCACAATATTCAGAAAAGCAAGATGGTTAAGCAGAAAGAAACAGACATGATGGAAGCAGGGTGAGAAATTTACTTACTGGAAGGATTAATCACCTTCGTATAACAAATGCTATAAGAATGCAGTATATGCAATGTCTCATTTTGAATTCTGTATTGAATTATCTTCTCTCCCTTCTCCATCCCCATTATGGTCTTTCTTTTTGAAATAGCAGTGTTTTATGTCAATAGATTTTCCTGTGACAATTATTATTTTCTACAATTTTTAAAAAAATCAAAGTTGTTTTCTTATAAAACATTTTTGAAAAGCTATATTACTAAAAATAACCTCTAGCTTCCTAATATGTACATATAGGTGCTGCATATTGTAGTGCTTTTTTGACCCTCCAAGCATCTTCAGGATGGAATCTTTTGGGATGTGACAAAAGCTAAAGACCACTTCATATTTCATTAGGAAGATTACACCAAAGAAAACCTTATATAAAATATGTTTTCAGTTGCAGTGGGCATTATACTCTACTGATGAAAGGTATTTAAACCTAAGAAAGCTGTCACTTACTAATTCCACTATCCCTATCCCTGCTCCCTTCTTAATGTTCCACCTAGGAAAGATTTAACTTCTGTGTAAGCTTTCTGGATATTGCTGGGTTTGTAGAATAAAAATTCTTTCCCACAACTCCCTTCTCCAGAAAGACTAGAACCAGTCCCAGCAGGAAGAGACAAAGAATAAAATCTTCCTCAGGAGCAAAGCTCCAAAACATCATAGCAATATATTTGTTGTACACAACATACCACGCTTTATACCACACGCTCAGATATTTACCTGGAGAAAAATGATTATCTATTTTACTTTCATGGGCAGTAAAAATGAAAGTCATGGGTCTGTGTTTTGATCCTTTGGCTTAACTTTGTGAAGTGCAAGGTATCTAGTAATTAATTTAATTATGACTTAGGTGTAGATAACTTCTAGAATTTAACTGAGAATTTTCTAAATTACTTAACTGCTTTGCAAATTTCAAAAATGATTGTGTTTATATGTTGGCTTCTAAATGTCTTTGGAAACCTAGTCCTCTGATACATACTTAAAAGTTTATGCTCAAATGTATTTGTGTGTTTAGTGATTCACACATATTTGAATGCTTTTCCGAATATCTATTGACTTTAGTATGTGGTAAATGGCTTTCTTGAACCAGGATTGACTTGAAGCATTTTAGCAATATGATAAACTAACTGGATGTGTTCATTTAGCTTCTGCACTTAAAAATGTGTAGAACTGCATCTGCTGTCTGAATATGGGACTAGAGAAATTTTATGTGTGTTGCTAGAGATGTCAGCAAGTAAATAGAAAATATTGTGATTTTATACAATAAGATTTTTTACCTTGATTTCTTTGTGAACATGCCTGAGTCCAATGTCATAGAAATCCCAATAGCAGTGCTTAGAATAGGTACAGGAAAATAATGGGTTGGAGGTAAAATATTGCAAGCTCAGTGAAGCCTCTTTTTCTCAGTCTCTCAAACATATGAATTATTCCACCTTAAAGTACTGTATCTGCATAGATATGGGATTAAAACTAAGAATCTACTGTCTATCATTCCTTTTTTTGCAGTACAGAAATTGCTTTTTTGGCATAGCCTATGCTATACAATTTTGTACTCTTATTGAATAACCTTTTCTAAATTATTAGTTGGTTGTAAGCTTTTTATAATTACCTTTGTGAAAGATGTATTTATTATTCTACATTAACTTTGTCAGTAGCAGAAACACTAAAGTTTGTGATATGGTATGCCACTTGCATCCTGAAATCGCAATTATGGTATAATGTGGAAGGTATGCAACTCAGGTGGTCAGGTAATAAAAGCACTTTTGTCTGCATTATAAAAGCTTAATTCTTTAGCTCATTTTGTTCTCTATTTAAAAGAAAAATAAGTCAGAACCTTCATATTCTTACTGGCTCTTCAGGATAAATGTTAGTGATATTGTTATTTAAGGCCATGAATTACTTTCCTGAAAAAGGTAGTTCAGTCTCCTGAAAAGGTAGTATATGTTTCACTAATCAATAATAATAAATAACACTTAATGTTTCACTAATCAATAATAATAAATAACACTTAATGAAACATAGGATTAAGTATCTTTTCAGTGTTTGGTATACATGTAACTGAGGATTTTAACAGTCAACTAATAGAATAGAAACAGAATAGAAAATAGAATAGAAACAAAAAACCCTCAACCTTTCTAAGCAAAGCATAGTGATAGTAATAATGTTGCACTTCCTGTGATATCAAGAGAAAAAAAATCCACATAAGAACTGAAACAAGCAGAACTGGTTTGTTGGAGGTTAGGCATGGCAGTAAGCATCGCCTCTAATATTAATTTACCCCTTACTTGACACAGCATTAGTGGCTTAGATTTTGTCTGGAATGATGCGGAATCCATTTCTGACATTTTTTGCTTCGTGTTCAAAAGCTATTCTTTGCCATTAGCAAAGCTTTTAAAGTTTCTAACCACGAGGTCCTCTAACCTCAGCACTCATAGTCTTTTTAAATGTATTTCAGCTTTGAGGAATGTTGAAACATATTTAAAAGTGCAATGTAAGTAAGGCCTACTTGCTTTATAAATTAATCGCAAAATTAGTCCATGTGTTATAAAAGATATTTCTATCACCACTTCGCAAAATCTGTGTGCAGTGCTGTGTGCTTCTATACTTCTTTAAAATATCCTTCACACTCCCAGGCCTACAGCTGGCCTGTCCACTTCTGCAGGCTTTCTGCAACTTGTAACTGCTCACGTGGCTACCTGCCCAAGAACCGGGGCTAGGGGAATCAGGCAGAACAGAAAACTTAAAAGCTCTGTCGAAACTGAAGGTACAAAGAACGTTTCCATGCTCCCGAGTTCAGGTCATTTCCCCTGGCCTCATTCTATACTTGTATTAGGGTAAAAACCAGGGTTACACCAGACTTCCCTTGTGAACTCTCTCCTTGTTTGCCATGGCTTCCTTGAGAAATAAACCCACATGGGCTTCTCAGAAGGTAATTTCATTTACATGTGACTGGTGTCTTGTGGAGCACTGGGACTGGGAGCATTCATGCTGTGGTTTTCAGGAAGCAGAAAGACTGAAAAATAATACCTACCTGATCTCATCGCAAAGCATCGTCTTCTATTATATGAAAAAAGTGTCTGCAATACCCATTATCAATAGTATTTTTATCTTTTTGTATAGTTAGGAGAATACAACAGGTACTTAACTAGTATTTTAAATACCAGTAATAAGTCCCTCTGTTTTCTTTTCCTTTCCTTTTCAGGTAGGAGTGTTTGTAAGTGAAGGATTTTTGTTTTGCCATGGTTCACTCACTGAATCATGATTATAGATATACTGTTTATTTTATGCATAAAACATATGCCATATTTGGTAATGGGCTCTCAGTGGACTTTCTATTTACTGTATCACATTTGATTAATTATAGCCAGGCAGCTGTGGAAAACCCTAAAAATAGTTTGGAACAAAGAGTTTTGTTTTAAAGAAGGAGTCTGCAATGTGTCTAGCTTTGACTTTTATATTGTGCGGTTCTCTATATGTTTTCTGCTTTGTTTTCAAAGATGGAACAGAAATTAGAAGTGAGAGTAAAGTAGCAATACAAAGCAAATACTAAAGCCCCCCTCCAACTTCATTCAGCTATGGATGTGTGCCCATATATATTCACTTTCTGGTATCTTGTTTTTTCCTTTTTTCATGAATTTAGGGGAAAATATGCTCTTTAGAAAAAACAAAATAAATAAAAATTGGAGAAGCCACAGAGGTCAAGGTTTCAGAACTGAGGTAAGCTGGTCCAAACCTGTTCTGCTCTGCAAGGAGTGGTCCTGCTTCATCTCTCCCTGAGCTCCACCTCTTTTCCTTTCTCTGACAATAGTGAGTATGAGTGCTCAGTCAAGAATCTGATCTAACTGGAAATGTTGTTGTTGTTATTATTATTATTATTATTATTTTTTAAGGGGACAGTAGGGAATCTTCCAGCAGCAGCTGGAAGGTCAGCTCAAGCTGTTATACTCAAAAATTTTGTTATGGACAAACGGAATATGCTGTATATGTAAAGCTAAGGATTTATTGTTAGTCTAATTATTTTTTAACAATCTCATAAAAAATTACAGCAAACAACTATTATCGTTAGTTCAGCCACAACAAGAGTAACACTCATAAGCTCAAGGGCCTCATAAAATTAACATTTTATACCAAAAAAGTYTTATACTATCTACCTCTTTTCTCTGGTATTGTGCAAACTCCTTCCTCACTCCTCTGGTTAGTATGGCCAACAGTGTCTGCCATCCTCAAGCACAAAGCTGGAGGCTGAAACAGCAAGTTATATCAACCTCCTGGCTTCTTCAGCAAGAGAAGGACAATGATGGTGGTGGCAGTCTGGGGTTATTTTTAGTGTTTCTTCTTAACAAAGTCTACTTTATTTGCATTGATTCCTCCCTGAAGTTGGAGAGTTGTAGCCTCCTCCAACCCCTATTAACATTACAGGCGATCATTTGTTACACAGTGACTAAGTTTGCTAGACTTTTACTGTATATGATATCTACCGAGTGAGGCTGAAAAAGGTTAGGCACTAGTCACTTGACCATTATACACTTGCTATCACAGCTAACACAAGCTCAGGCCAAGATCCTGCACTGCCAGGTCAATATAAAGCCCATGGCCTTTTACTACTAATAGCAAAAAACATGGAGCTCCTCTTCAGCCAAGAAGTCAGTACCTTATTCACTATGGAAGAATTTTGTGTATACTTATCTAAAATTATTAAGATAGAAATCCAGCCTTATGCTCCCTGTTTCCGTTTGTGGCCCTCAATATCACTGAATTTATTTTGAGGTTGGTGCCATAATAAATGGAATTGCATATTATTGCACTATATTGTTCCATCAAAGAACAGGGATGAAGGAGATGGTCAGACTGAGGTGAGCAGTGGGAGGAATAAATAAAAATGGCAGAAATAGAAATTATTAGGTCTCATATTTACCACCATCTTGTTCATTAGAAGGTGAATCTGTCTGCTTTATTATTTGCTTGCAAACATGGTTTACTCAGCAGTCACACTTTCCTGAAGACGTTTGTTTGTTTTCTGCTGATGTATTACTTTCTCCACCTGATGGCTTTTTAAGGACATTGATCTTCAGACTGGTAGCTGAAGTCATTGGTCATTACCTATTTATTTATCCAGAGCAACGTGTGCACTAAGCACTGATGAATGACCAGATAAGTAAAAATCGAATACTCTACAAGAATGTTTCATGTCTGAAAATCCTGTTTTCGGTAGACCTTCTTTCACGTTCTATTAAGTGGTGTTGGATGAGTGGAGGGGGCAGGAGAAAAGTTGGGTATAAGCACTTAATTTGCAGGAACTTCTTTGAGATTTTTTATCATGACTTCAGATTTCTCCATATTAATAAAATCTATTCATTTAGAAACTCTGTGCTGACTATGATCTCTACAGACAAAGATTTATGGTATTTAATATATTTTGAAGCTATCCCATAAAGAGTAATCCATCTTTCTAAAAAATGTTTATGTAAAAATTGAAGTTAGATAAAGAATTGTCACGCTTTCAGTCCAGAATCATCTCTGTCCCCTCTGACAAAAACAATTTGTTTCTATGGACCAAAACAACTTTAGGGAATGCTCTGAAGTGGATTTCTACTACAAATATTAACAAAATAGAAAAGGAATTCAAATAGGAATCAAAGAAGAGCTACATAGTTATAATAGTGTAGTTAAGGGTGAAAATGCAAATTTTGTTTAGCCAGGATCTTTAAAACCTGCAAGAGAGATTAAAACAGAGTATAGCTATCTATGAGATGTAGGCTTATCGTCAGCTTGTCACTTGCATTTCTGTGACCCAGAAAAGTAACTCATTTTGGTATGTTTTAGTGTTCCCTTCTGGCAAGAAAGAGGAAGATTGTGATGATGCAAATTGTGATTTTTTTGCCAGCTCCTCTGCCCAGATAAAGCACCACAGTTTTCGTGGTTCCCAAGAAACTTGACACAGACTGGGAAGCACTGTAGCATGTCACCAGGTCTCCTGAACTCCCAGCCACCATGGGACGGTGTGGTAATCCTTTTAACGTAGAGTGTAATTGCAGCAGCCTTCCTAAAAGGATCTGAGCTCCAAAAGTTCATTCAAGCAGCGATTTGACATCATCAACCTTCATATTCAATACTTGAGCACGTTACTTTACTAATGCCAGTGTTAATCGCTTTAGTCTATGGTCAGCTATAATCCTAGATGTTAAATTTATCCCCACGTTCCTTGGAAATCAGCCACCCTTCCATACAATAGAAAATCATCCCAAACATCAACCAGCAGGAGGCAGCAAATGCCTACGGTCGCCGAGCCGCTTCATGTTTGAGAGTGAACAAGCAGAGACATTGGCATCTGAAAAGAATTTTCTAGAGGTTCCTCTTCAGTCAGATGGAAGTCGCATGTGCATCTAGTGGACTGTCCTTACTGCAGGATCGTTATTGCAGCTGTTTTTACTTTGCAATACTGAGGGAAGCAAGGAAGTGCAGAGACGTTTCCAGAGGTAAAATGTTCTTCCTACCACATGGAGGCATTCTTCAAAAATCTCTTGTTGCTCAGGAGAAACAATTCTGCTATCTTTAGGAAAAGACTTTAATTCTATCTTCTCAAAGCCCCGAAGGAAGGACGGTTATCCTTCATACATTTGCAGTCCCCTTCTTTCAAAAAGGGTACAGATGTCATATGTGTGGATGTTGCCTCATGCTTTGGGAGAGCTCTCAGACTTCATTTGTCCCTGTTTTCCTGATTTGCCATCTGCCTGTGCTCCATCCTTTCCTCCTCAGCTCTAAAACACCAAAGCAGAAGATGGGACTGGATGCAGGAGCACGTCAGTTACTATTTAAGGTTCTGTGTCACAGTGGGTCGCCAACATAATTTCTCTTGGTTTGACTGAAGCTGTGGCCTAAAAGAGCCAAGTGAAGTGCTTCGAGGGCAGAAAGCTGCTGGACGTTTTGATTTTTTTGCACCAGTGGAACAAGACCAGCTCTCTTTTGATCACCCAAATAGGCTTGTAATGACCTTGGCACGGAACTTAATAATGTGTGGTAAATCCAAGATGGACAATTAATAGGTGCATATAAGAGAAACTTTATTCAATTTCTAACTATACCCTGAATGTAGGTAAGGCAAGTTAATGAGATAAAGTGTGAGGTAAGGCAGTACAGCTCTGCACAACAGTTCAAAATTTTCCTTCATTTTCTTAACTTAGAAGTTCTTTCTAGATGATATAACTATAAAATCATCGCTTTTGCTCCATGAAATATTTTAGGGGAAAAAAAATCCTGTAAATACTGGCCTGGAAATATATTAGCAATAAATGTGAAATCTTGATTTTTTTTTTTTTTTTTTTTTTAAGCTGACAAGGTCACTAATCTCCTGTTATCTCCATTCCCAAGATTTTCCTGGCTCAGAAAAGAGTTTAAATTAAGAGTTTTAAGTGAAAGCATGTGCTGCTCATTAGCTCTGCTCCTGGCACACCTGTGCTGTTCTACTGTTTTAACAGACCTTTGCTCAGACCACTCTCCTAGAAATCATTATATTAACTGTTGCTGCAATGACTAAAAGGACTTTGTTGCTGCTGCTGCTGGCTTTCTGCTTATGTTTAAGGGTGGGGTGGAGAGGGAGCTGACCCAATGAAGAAAACCTTTGTTATCCTGAAAGGTAAGGAAGATGACTTTTTTTTTTTTTTTTTTTTTTTCCCCTTAATGTTCAAGAACAGTTATTTATTTATTTTTAAAGTAGACTTCCCTGGAAGTTTTTTTTGCAGTAATGGAAATAGGGTCTAGTCTTTTTTTAAGTTGTTTAGGTTGAAAAGAGCTGCTTCATTTTATAATGTCTGTAGTTGTTAGCTGGGCGTTTATGGCTTGAAATATAATTGATAATAAGTTAGGCTTGCCTATTGTCTGGTTGCTTGTGTTTTGAAAATAAACAGGCAAACGTGTCTCTTCTGTCTTTAGATATTTAAAAGCATGAAGCCTGGGTACCTAGGCTATGTGGTCAATGAACAAGTACTTCTAGATGTTTGCTCATCCTGGCCTGAGGAAGGTGCTCAAGCCTGATGGATCTTGAATATGTAGAGAGTCTATACGATTATCTTAAATGAGATTATATTACAGTTAGGTCTGATGAAACCAGTGGAAAACATGTGTGTAACAATTCATAGAATCATAGAATCAGTAAGGTTGGAAGGGACCTCTGGAGATCATCTAGTCCAACCTCCCTGCTCAGCAGAGTCACCTAGAGTATGTTAGACAGGATTGCATCCAAGCAAAATCCTGATTTTATTTATTTATTTTTCAATTAAGAGGAGGGAAAGGGGAAAAACTGCTAGTTAGTGAAAGAATCTTTCAAATTTTTATCTTCTGCCTACTTTATGGTAGTGTTGTGCTTGATTTAATGCCCCTCTTCTCAAGCATGCTTTCTTTTAGGGGTAGAAGGGCAGGAAAAAAAAGGGGGGGAAATCTTGGTATAAAAGTTTGCATGTGCCGTTTTGGGAGTAAAAGGAATCTTTTAGTGACACAAATAAGCGGAGGTTTCAAGTGTTAGTTTTGCTCACCACTTAGCAGCAGTGTTAGTTTGTTCTGAACTACTGCTTTGTTACTTCTAACTTTCCCCTGTTATACCACCTTTTTTCGAGGAGCTGAAAGAGAAGAAAGACTACTTCAAATTAATAAAATGACTTTTTGTTTTCTTCCTGAAATCATTTCTCAAATTTTTTAGAGCAGTGTTTCCGAATACTTTTTGGAAAAACGTTGACATCAGTGAAACTATTCATCAGGATGAAACTCTTGATGCTTGTAGAGTCTGTGGAAATAAGGGAGTCCTAAACCAATGCTTCCAACAAGAGGCTGTCCCATGAAGTCAGATAGTTTATTAACGACTGGCACCTGCAGAACAGGGAACCCCCAGAATCAGACTTGATCAGCTCTGGTGCAATTGCTTTGCTTTACAGGAAGTCTAGTGGAACAGTGTATCCAGTCTTCATGCAATGATGGAGCAGTGGCAAGGACTGGAGATTGATCTCCATACAGTTCTCTAAAGATATGAGTACTTTGGGAAATCTGGCCTTAGGTGTCTAAAATCTTAACATACTTTTTCTTTGCCTCAGTTCCACTTCTGTAAAATGAGCTTGTTAATTCACTGTGTTACAAGGTTTTGTAACCATTATTATTGTTTGTAAAGTACTTGGATGCTGGAATAATGACAGCTATAGAAAAACCTGTAAAGGGAATTAATAATTCTGTTTTCAGAGTGGAGGCTGAATAGCAGGTAGTAAATAGTCTGAGGTCACAAAATGAATGATGAGTAGGAATCAGAATGGATAGTGATTGCTTCCTGATTGACTAGTTGATATTCTGTGTTTCTGACTTAATCAAGGATCTTGCAGAAAACAAACAGCTGGTAAATAAAGATGGAGTCATAACATACAGGCAGAAATTAGCTAAATTAGGATTAAAAAACAGTCTAGCACTTCTGAAATTCTGAACACCTCTCATTGTGACCCTGATGTCCCTTATCAAGAATGGGGTTAGATATCATCCTTGGCTTTTCCATTTTTGGAAGGAATTTCAATGGGAAAATAAAATTCCAGATTCATGAAGGGGAGAGATGGGAGACAGATACTACAAATGGGTTGAAGATCTGTTTGACTCAAACAAATAATTTTTGCAAATAAATCCTCTCGTCACTGCCATTCCACATTGCCCTACTGCATAGCTTTTTGGATCTGAAAGCAGTCAGGAGTGCATAGTTTGACAGACTGGAACAGTTTTGTCACAACAACAAGATCAGGTGCCTTTGTTCAAGCTCATGGAAAGTGACTGATTGATAGGTAACATGGGTAGTCTGCTGCTAGAAGTTCACTCACAGCTGTCTGTGGCAACACAACCACAGCTGTTCAGCTCCGACTAGGGTAGTGGTTCATTGGAAAGACTTGTAAAGTGCTCTAACAGCCTTTGAATTCAGATAGATTTGTGTGTGCACACATTTCAGTSGGTTTAATGTTCTTTTTCTCTTGTTGGATGTTCCGGTAAACATGCAAACTAAGTAATTAGCTTGGTTGTTGTAATTGACCTTATCAGAGAAAATGCATGGAGTTGAAAACCAGCTATAAATTTTGCTGTACCTCTCTAGATCTGTGCAAATTGTCACTTCAGGTTCAATATGTATTATCACTATTAGTTTGGTTTAAAAATGGGTTGTATTTTGAATACCTCCTCATTCTTCTGTTCTGTTCCTGCCTATTTGAACATGTGCATATTTCTATCCCTGCCCTCACCCCCTCTGGCTCTTCTCTTTTTTTGCTCTCACTGTGCTAGTTCTGTATTTGTTCAACATCCTCGTTACTGGTAAAACTTCTAGAACAATTTCTGCTAAGGCTCAGCCTTGTGCAACATGCTCAAACTGCTTATGTCCATCCGCAGACTTCAGTAGCAAGAAACAGGTTGTGACACAAAGAAAGCCTGAATCGATTCTGCTCCACAATGTGGCTTTGGATAGCTTTGCAGGTAGGTTAAGTGCGGATGTATGTCTTCTCGTAAGTCTGCTACTGTGTTGCAGAGATGTTACATGGATAATATAGTGCAGATGTGTTGACTGAATTACCACATTTTAAAAAACCCTATGTCATAAGCAATAAGGGCACATGTGTAGTGCTTAAGCTGCGGCTGCATTGATATCAGTAGCAAAGAAGCACAGATGTTTTGTGTGGGGAAATATGGGTGCAGAGTGGGACCTGCCAAATGCCATTTGTGAGCTTTCTTGTATGTCGTGGTCTAGCTGACTGTACAGGCATTGCAGTTGGGAGTGCACAGGGAAAAACAATATAAAGAAGTAATTTGATTTTTATCTCCTAACGCTTTCATCTGCTACATCTCTGAATTATAAAAAGGTTTTTACTATTACTGGTCTAATAGTGGGCCTAATCTATTGTTACCTTTGTATAGAAGAGATGTACATGCACACATTCGTGCACACACACACACACACACACACGCTTGTGTGTCCTCGCTCACATGCATATCTGCTTTATACGTAGTGCAGGAGGCTCCCAAGAATCCAAGCTCTGTCTTGCTCCCTGGCAGCCAAAAGTGTTCCTTGCAGTGGTTCCCAATTATGAGCTTTCAGTTATGCTTTTAGATAAAATGTGTCATCTTTCTACAGTAACTACACACCTGAAAATGTTACTGTGACTGTAAAATGAAATATCAGAGCAATTGAACAAGGAAAGGGACATTTCATTTCAATGAATTGTTTTAATTGGGTATTTGTCTAGATATGTGATTTATCAGGAAATGGGAGTTTTTCAAGAAGTTTAAGTGTTATTTCCCATTTTATTCTTTGGGCAGGGGAGTAAAATGAGATTGGGAAAATTTCACTGCTAAATCTTTTGCTTCTGCTTTCTGAAATGCTTATTCAGTTCTCATCCTCCCTTTCAAAAATAGATCTGATGTTCTCCTTAACCATGATTCTACTGCCTGCAGCTGAGACTGCAGATCATATTTTCTTGTTTATCTTCACGTGTGCCTCCCACAAAAGCAGGAGTCCTTCTTTTATGTCCACTGAAAATTCAAGCCTTTTCAGTTGAATTGCTTAAAATTGCCAGCTGGTTTCAATTTGTTCACATAAAGCAAAACCCAGTAAAATCTACAAATGATGAGCTCCCAGTTTCAAGAAACTGGTGTATATGCTGGTGTAAAGTGATCATAAAATGATTCTCAGCACAATAAATTATACCAAAGCTGAAAGATAATGTGGTTTGTGGATTTTTAAAGAAACTGAGGCAGATAACTATGTTGCTGAAGCTGCAGGAGAAGGCTTGCATGGGAGCCTTGTGAGAGCATTCATTCTGCATGTTTGTACTGCTGCTTGGAGAAATGRGACTTTAAGTATGCATCTGTAAATAAAGAATCGCTTCAAGAATATCCCTGTTAATTTTTCCCCAATTTCCTTTCCAGATGGAACTAACCCAAACCTCTTAACACTTTTGTAAAAAGGGGTAATTACTAAAAATAAACCTTATGTAAAATAACAGTGAAGTTGCTAAGCCATGCAGTAGAAAGCTAGGAAATTCTGAAGTCATGTTGCATTATGTAAATAATCATAGTTCTCAACTCTTAGGGGTATGCATCAAGATACAATAGATGATATTAGAGCTAGTATTGTTGGATTCTTTTTATTTTTCCATGGGATAGGCTTTTATTTTCTGCATAGAAGTGCAGAGATGGTGGAGATCATCAGCTGCACACTTAAACAGCTTTTTTTAATGAGAAATAAATTATACTCCTTTTCATTCTTAGACACGACTGACTGATTTTTGGCTCAGACTTCCTAAAATTCTTTGTCTGAGGCACAATGTCACCATGAAAGATTTCACCAAAACAATGGAAACATTAGCAAAATTAAAAAGAAACTGAAAGGCAGTATGAATATTGTCTAGTACTCCTTGTTAAGAGGACAGATAACATACTAGTTATATTTATTGGAGACAGAAGTTCAGATTTTTGTACCATGTGCAAATAAATATCTGTAGAAGCCAAAGGTAAATAATTAGTTTGTGACTGGATTAAACTGGCCAGAAATAACAAGCAAATTGTTTCAGTGGAGATCTTAACTGATGCTACTTATCCAGTGCCACTGAGTTGTATCTACAGGTAAAATGTAACAACATCCTAACTCTGGATGTAGAGGATTCCTGGTTTTTGTCGCATATTCTCCTCTAAAAAGCTGTACTCCTTTCTATATATATTTTTTTTAAGCTTAAATTGAAATTAGTAGCTCTAGCTCAAAAATCCTTCCTGGGCATCTAAAGAGGAGATTACTAAAGCAAACTCTTATAGGAAAAGAGCGTCTTTTCATCCAAGAAGCTGAAACGCAACTGAGAGCTGCCAGAAGATACTGTATCAAAGAAATAATTTATCACTGTTATTAATTAATAGCTGGTCACTTAGTGCCATACCACCGTTGATATTAAATATACTCAGAGGCAAGAAGAGAACCTTAATCTGAATCCAGATGCTGAGTTTAATTCTAAATACCACATAACCCATTACTGTTCAGACTTGCATGTATACAAAAGAAAGAGGAGAGCTTAAAATACGTCAGACACTGCTTACTGGATAGAAAAAGAAGAAATTTGGCACATGTTGATGCAGTTTATCCTAGCGGAGATCCTTCTTCCTCATGGATAGGATAAGGTATCCTTGTAGCACCTTCAGAGCTCTTCCTTGGTCAGTGGTGTAAATATCCAGTGTGTCAATATAAATATAAATTTTTAGGCAGTATGTAGGTTATGACTTTGAGAGCTCATCTGCTAGTTTTGAATTGTTCTTAATTCTATTTCTTTTCTTTTAAATACCCATTTATGTCCTTCAATTAAGAATATACTTCTTCAGTTATCATTTGTATCTTTGGATTTATTCTGTATGTTAAGATAACTTTTTTTAAACTCTCTCTGCTTGATAAAACTTTGGCTTTGAATGCCAGTCTTGTATTCCAGAATGAATACTTGTTATAGCAGGTTTCAAGCAAAAACTACAGGAGACTTTCTCTACAGGGATCGTTGAGGAAGTTGATTGAATTGTGGAGGGCACTTGGATTCTTTTGTTTGAAAGGGTTTTGCAGTATCTTCGGTTATTTTAAAAGCTGTAACGTTTTGAGTCCAGGTAGGAGACCATCTTTAAAAGATGAAGCTGAAATAATAAGAATTCATGTTTATGAAAGTTACTTTGATGTTATCAGGATATGACTCATCCATTAACAATAGGGACTATTAGACATGAATAACCTTTTCAATATGCTATATTGCCTCTCTTGGACTTCTAACTTTGCTGATGTTTTATTCTTTAGTCCCTGAGCATTCTGGTGCCTGGGACAGGATCTGGCAGCAGCTACTGCTTCCATGGAGATTGACTTGTCTCAGAGGATTACCATCTCCTGCTGTTTTATTTTCCTATTGGTTATTTATTATTAAAGTTAATGAGACAAGAATAGAAAACCAATAGGAAAACTCATCTGGAAGTTGATTTTTCTTTGTCAGCTCAAGTTCCTCTGGTTGGAGATTCAGGCAGCAATTGTATATCCCATACCTGCTGCTATTTTTCCTTTACCAGCTAGTGAATTCCTGCAAAGAGGCAGTGGCGAATTAATTGATTTCCTGCATGTGTCCTGAGTTTTGCTACTGGGTTTAGAAAGAAACTGCATAAAAAGAAAGGATAGGAAGTTGTTTGTTTGCTGTTCTGTTTGTTGTTTTGTTGTCTCTATCCCCTGCCTCGTGTTTGATTTTTTTTCCTTTTTCTTTCTTTCCTTTTTTTTCTTTTTTCTTTCCTACAGTTATAATTGCTCCTATTAGGTATTTCTGTTTTAAACAGACATACGACATCTTTATGCAAGTGAAGGGAGGGCAAATTGGGAGGGTGATATTGTTTAATTATTACAAAATATTCAGAGATGGGCCAAAAAATAGCTGATAATGAAATTTTAATTGCAACAATACTTAAGATTGTGATTTAAAATTATAATCATTAACATGAAAGATGTTGAGTCTTTTTATATAATTATATCTTTACATGAATTCGCTTGTCACAAATATGCTGTGTTGGTTGGATTTGTTTGCAGGCGTGATCAAAATAGGAACAATACTGTCTTTTTTAATTTGCGATTCCATACCAATAGATTATGGCTTAGAGCATCGGTATCTGTTATGCCTTAATGAGGAAGTAATATCTGCTGGCCAGAGATGGAAAAAAGTCTGGGCCTGGGGGATTTCTGACTTCCAGCTGTGTCGCTGACCCATGTAAAACCCTCCTTTACARAAAAAGAAGAAAAAAAAAAAAATAGATATTCATCCTATTCAGTTTGTTACCCCCATCTTGTGCCTTTGTTCTTTCCCCTTATCAGTTCAGATAGGGTTTTTATTTTTAGGGTGAGCATTGGATTGGCTCCCCAAAGGGAATCTAACAGGAACCCAAGCATCACTGGCAACTCCTGTAAGTTATCAGTGACTGACCTTTCCTGTCCAGAAGCAGCTGCATACCCCGTGTCTCTTCTAAGCTCTGTCCTTTCTGCAGTCTTTCAGTTTCTAGATAAAACGTCAAAAATTCAGAGCAGTCTCTTGTTGCGTTCTGTCCCAAAATGCCCACTTCAGATTCTTCTCTCTATGGTATAAAAATGTCTGTTAAAGTAGCTTAGCTTGCCAGATATTGTAAACTTAATTGTTCATTAAAACTCTGATAGTTTCACTGATACAGCCAATATTTATAGGATGTGTTTTAATTGCACAGTGTTGTATGTTCTTTACATTCGAAAACGTATTTTTTCACTTCCCAAAGAAGGAAAAAGAAAACATAGGAAAAAGTGCTAATTATACTATAAACTGACAGAATGCATTTATGGATAAGTATGTTGATAGTATTGGCAATATCTTTCTATCTTTCTGCTGCTAACTTTGCAAATTTCCATAAACACGCTGACATTTTTCTGTTGCTATTTACAAAATTAAAGTGAGGTAAAACATGGTATTTGCAGTTGTCTCCGATATGTCTAACACATGCATCATAGCAGCTCCCGTTCTGTTTGATTCTGCAGTTTTCATGCCCARTGTAGAAACCATGGGAGACTAGCTGTTTGACGAGGAAGGTATAAAAGGGAAATAGCTGTAGCCAGAGGAATAATAGTGATTGTAGCAAGTTAAAGCAGCCTTGCCGGTGGGGGGTGGTAAATACGAAATCGAAGAAGAGAGGAGGATGTATGCAGTGGTTTTGGGGGTTCTGGCAACTGAGCAAATCAAGTGAATGAGTTGGTGTTTCTCTGGAGCGAGCCACTCTCAGAAGAACCAAARCAGGAGTGGTGCGAGGACAAGAGAGGGAGAAGTTTTCGCTCCGTCAGAGGGCAGAGGACAAAGTAAACAGAAACAGCCTGCAAGAAAGGGCACGCATTTGGAAGGGGTAGGGAAAAGAGCGATGGTAGTGAGGCTAGTCAGGAGCATGAAAGCAAGATCAGATCATTCACATGAATTCATTACTTTGTAGTGTGGTTTCCTAGTCTTGATGTCTGCTATACTACTCCATTCTCAGTGCTCCAGAGCTGGATTGTAAGACCTGTAGACTTGATTATCCAGTAGTATTAAATAAATAAAAAAAAAAAAAGAGGTATTCATACCTATCTGTACACAGTTTGGTTAGTTAAAATTACTAATCTTGTATCAACCATGTGGTCTTATTTATTAATCCAACTACACTCAGACTTCTTATTTTCTTGTGAATGAAAAATATATAATCATCACTTGGGTTTGTGGTTGTTTAAATATAGCCTTTAACAGCAGTATTTTCTTTCTTAAAATAAGCCTTTTCAATTTTTAATAAATATTCTGTAAAGATTTTCAGTAGGCTAGTAGAAGTACTATCAAATCAATTGATTTTTGTGAAGGGTTTTAGTATTGAAGCAGGGTTTTGGTGCAGAAATAAGGTGTGTGTTTTTTTTTTTTATGCCTCAGACAATTTTAAAAGCTACTTTTTTTTAGTAGTAGAGCTACATTTTTCCCACTAAAGCAGTGGGAAAATCTTTAATGTTAATTAATTCCCCCTTCTCTCCCTACTGTATTTCAGTTTTAGCCAACTTGCACTTTCTTGCTCTTGCCAACTCTCAATTTTTCTGTGGTGAATTAAAGTATTTCCCTCTGTAAAGGGGAATTTTGTAAACTCTATTCTAGGCTACTGAAGTATTCTACTTAAAGCTCCCTTTCAAAAATAGTAGAATAACTAAATGTATGGAATTCTGGAGAGCAAAATCAATTTGTGTTGTATTGAGAGGAATCTGTAGAGAATGCTCTGTACTAGTTATTGAATTATCTATGGGCATGTCTGCATGGTCAAACTTTTGCTCTAACTGACTGCCCAGCCATATTGTCAAGCCAGCAAGCCTAGGCTGTGCTGAATCTAATTTTTCTGAGGAGTCTTAAAAAATGAGTAAAGTCAAGAGGGCTTGAGGTCTCTGTTTTGCAGCAAAGGGTGCTGTGTAGAAATTCAGACCGGGAAGCAGAAACAAATTGCTGGGTGCAATAAGGAACACCTGAGGAAGAGTAGCWTCTTGAGTAGTCTTTCTGCTGTAACTTGCAGCTGCCTATGTCTATAAAAATTGTTGCTATGGATGTTTTCAATGAATTGTTTGAGTGGGTGAACACTTACCTGCTCCAGTAGCCAGTTACAAGTGATAGACACTGAACAAGCTGCTGCTTACTGCTGCTGTGTTGGCAGTTGCCGTCTCCAGCTAAGATACTATACATGGYTGCTTGATAGCTTGTGGCATCCTTACCTGCTGGTGTAATGTAAAAGTTAAAACCCTAGATCAGTCCCAGGACATGTGCACCCTAGGTATGTTCTCTGTGATCTGATCACTGACGTAAGACCTGCTTCAAATAGTCTGTATGTGCCAATAATGCTGATATGAGCCAATAAGCATGATATTTATTGTCTTATTTGTATTTTTTCCAGTATGTCTAAATACAAACAATCAATGTGAACATCACAAGGTATAGAATGCTATGGCTATCTTTTTTTTTTTTTCCCCTCCTCATAAATATTTAGCACATGGTGCAGGCTACTGCTCAAGTCTTTACATGGAATTTCTTGTGTCTGGACCCTTAGTTAAGATTAGWTAAAGTCCACAGAGTTGATATCCCAAGAGTTACAAGAGGGAACTACATCTGTAGTTTTTAAAATTGAAACTTTGACATGGTTCAGGGAGAAATATAATTGATAATATTCTTTAATCTTTTTTCTTTATGCTATTGCATATTTCTCACCTATCACTGATTATTTTAAGTGTTTAACAGAGAAACAGGAGAATAATCATAATTACTCTATCAAGAGAAAAACTAAGTAATATTACCCTCAAAGTCATCCTCCTTCCCCCCCCCCAAAAAAAAAAAAAAAAATCAAGATGTAGTCAGGAGTCCTCCAACACAGCAGAATTTTTTTCCAGTTTATTATAGAGTGCAGTACGTGTAATTATCAGCTGACCCACAAGGGACAGASTTTGTAGATGGGAACATAGTACGAGGCCCTTCTGGTACTGAGCAAATAGGTTTGTGCTTTTTAGATGGGATTGGCTGAATTTAAGTGGCTCAGTGAAACAGAGGCTCATGGAGGAGACCAAGAACAATGTTGTAGGACAGCTGCAGCTCCTGTGCTACTGAGAAGGTAGGTCGAAGTTTCAGGGCAAGGGAGCACTCTCCCAGCAAGGAGTGATCTGATCTCTGAGAGGAGACCCACACACCAGCTGATATTGGTGTCCTCTTGCGCTGAAGGTGCTCCTACAGCAGAGGGGTTGTCAGCAAGAAGGAAGTAGTAGATRGTAGTAGTGAGAAACTCGACTATAGATAGGTTTTCGACCTCCACGAAGGCTGCAATGTAACTTGTGAGCTGGACACAAAGGTAGCAGGTCTGGAGATGATGTTTATTTGGGAATGGGGAAAGAGGGAAATTATGATCTGTGCTGATTCCAGTGACATAGATGGGAGATAGATGAGGGAAGGGTATTCAGGAGGCCAAATTCAGGCCATTAGGTTTAGACTGGGGTCTAGAACCTCCATAGGAGCATTCTCTGAAATCCTACTGGTTTCGTGCTTCTGCTCAAAGTGCCAGGTAGAGATTTGGCATCTCAATATGTGGATGAGACGGTGATTGAAGACAAGCATTTAGTTATATGAGGAACTGGGGAAAACTTTCTGGATAAGAGGAATCTATACAGGAAGAATGGGCTATGATCTTAATCGTAGAATTTTCACAGATAGGCTGTGAAAATTTAAAAAGGTTGGAGAGGAATATTTGAACTAGAAGTTGGAGGAAATCTGGCACAAACAACCACCTGGTTTAAGTTGATGTAAATAATGTTCAATGCACTTCTAAAAAGTCTTAGAGAAACAAACCGCATGCAATAAGTAATGAAGGCAAAGTAGACCRTTTTTGCCAGCCAAGTCATATTATGTGACAGTAAAATACTTCTATACCAGCATTAGAAGTCTGAGAAGTAAGATGGAAGAATTAGAATGTTTGGCATTAAATCATCACAGTATAGCAGGAATCTCAGAAAAATCAGTAGATCTTACTAGCTTACCCACTTTACATGAATAGGAGTTGGTTGTGTTGGTGGGAGAGGGAAAGTAATGCTGTGTCTGTAAGAATGTTAAGTGTAATAGTATAAATTTTAAGGGAAAAAGAAGTACTATGGAATCCTTGTGGGTAGAAATACCAGACTCTAATAATAGAGTTTGTACTGATTGTGTTAAGACTATCTATGTTCTAACTATGGTGTGAATAGTACAATAATCACAATATTAAATTAGAGAAATTATAAATTCAAGATGGGTAGTAATAGTGGGAAACCTGAACAACCAATATAGAAACTGAATCCATTCTACTTTTAGTTGCAATATGTGACCATTTCAGAGGCCAAATACACTCAAAATCACAAGAAAATATGCCATATGGGTTATGATCTTGTGTGCTGCTCCACACCCAGTTTTTGAGAGATTAATAAAAGAGCTGATTTCTAATAGTAATCATAGTACAATTAGATTTAATGTCGTAGCAGGAGACAACAGGTTAAACAAATTCAGCACGTGCACATTTATAGAGAGGGGAATATATGAAAATGAGAGAAATTGTCAATAACAACCCTCTGCAAAACACTAAAACCTATTCAAGAAGCTGAAAGAAGCCTTGAAGCTGTTAGAATCCAGGTTATTAGGAACCTCAAGGCAGTCAAAGTTCAAACGGAAAACAAAGCAGTCTAATAAAAATGAAAGGTCAGTATTTGAAAAAAATGAAAGCCTTGAAAAAAATAAGGAGACTGGGAAAACCTATAGAGGATGGCAGATCATGTGTAAACAGGAAATCAAGAAGGCCAAACCAAAGTTTGCAGTGTACCTTGCAAAGGATGCTTAAATTGGTACTAGAAAGTCCTTTAAATACTTCCAAACCAGGAAGCCAGCTGGTGTGATTGTTTGATGAAAAAATGAATTTGATGAAAATTGGACAGAGATATGGCAGAGAAGCAGAGGGAATTCTTTACGTTGTCGTTTACTGCTGAAGATGTTGGGAAGACTTCCATTCATTCTGTTGAGCAGATAGCTTGAAGAAGGTAGCTCAGTTTGAAGTAAATATGCAAGTAGTGTGAGATCGGACAGATCAGTTAGACCAAGTAAGACTGCGATGACATTCATTAGAGGGCTCAAAGAATCAAGATGTGAAGTTAGAGAATCAAGATGTGTAACCCAACATTACAAATAGCCACTGTACCAATAAAAATATATGCCTGGTAAGTTGGCAGTATCTACAATAACAAATGCATGTGCATGTGGGTAAATGCTGTCTGCTGGGAGTTGGTGTGACTTCTGTGGAGGGAAAGCCTGCCTCACCAACCAGCTGTGTAATGCTTATGTAAGTGTGCTAGGAAGAATGTRGATAAAGGGGATCCAGTGAATATGATGTATTTCTGACAGAAGAAACTCAGTTACTGTGGGTTTGGGGAAAAGGTCCGTATTGAACTGAAAGCTAGTTATAAGGGGAGAAATAAAGAGCAAGGCTTAACAATCACTTYTGGGGCTGAAGAAAAAACATCAGAGCAGCCCTGCAGGGTTTGTGCTGGCATTGGTTTTATTTAACTTCAGCAGTGACCTAAGGAAGGGAATGAACTCCAGGCCTGCAGATGATGGTAACTTCTTTCAAAATCAAGTGGTGTTTTAATGGTAAGGAAGTCCAAAAGGACCTCACAAAACTGGGTAAGGAAGTGGTAGGTGAGCTTCCATGCAGATAAGTAGGTAGTTAATTCAGAGAAAARAAAAATTAAACCATGTCTAAGTGTTTCCAAACTCAAAAATTGAAGTTTTAATCCAGGGAACAGAACTTGGAGTGTTTACTGACAATACTGTGAAATCTTTGGCTCAATATGCCTGCTGATATTCCTACTACCTGAGTACTCAATATTGGGGCAGTAAAAGAGAATGGAATGAATGACAGAAGTGGCCAGGCTTGTGTGATCTCCTGAAAAGTATCTTTTTGGAGACAGTTACTGGTCCAGATGCTCACTGGGATATGTGTTTGGGTCTCAAATGTAAATATGCAGCTCAAATTCCTTGTTCACTAGGGTTTTGATTATGTTCACATAACCTGCATGTTGGTATTAGGCAGTAACCTAAGACTTCTTTTTGGAGTGGCAGAACTCCAAGCCCTGCAGCACTGCTGTTTCAGATCTCAGGTGATGAGACTGTAGAGCACAGTCGTGTGTGTGTGTGTGTGTGTTTGTGTGTGTATATATACATATATATATATATACACACACACACTGCCCACATGCTTTTTAGTTCAGATATATTTCCTGTTTTAGAAACATCASTACAAAATGTAGACTCATTTGAAAACTTGTGCCATTGTAGCATAAAACGAAATCGCACTTATCTGAGCTGTGATGACTAGCCAAATAATCATAGTCCATTTCAAACGTAAGGTAAAGAGTATTAGTTTGAACTGGAATAGAGGATTATATGTGCATTTCCTTGGGTAAAGAACTTGCATATTTTAAGTTACTGCAGATGATTTAATGGGTGGGTACTCAGTTGTGTTCTGAGCCCTTGCTACCATGCTTCTTTGGATTAATGAACTTTGTCATATTTCATTAACATTCATTGGTAATTCACAATTACAGAACAAAAAGAAATATGCCCTCTAGCATRTTTTTTCATAGTTCAAGCTTCATTAATTCAATGTCATAGTTTTTCAACTACTTTTTCACAATATAGTCTACCTTCAAAGAAAAATAGATGGGAGAATTATTCTCATAGTTGTTAAACAGYCTGATAAAAGTTTTGTCACACCATTCTAAACAACTGTTCATATCCTCCCCATTATGACAAATATCCAAGAGTTTCCTATCTGCTATTCTACTAAGCTGTTGCACAATATCACCTCTTTCCTTGCATTTTCTTAATATTGTTGTGTTTGTGAAGGTTTAATGATGCATTGTGGCAAAGTTTGAAGATAAAGATGGTATCTTCTATTAGACTAGCTAATATAATAACAAAAAAACTTGCTTTCATTGAAGCAGCTCTTCRTGCTGTAGAAAGTCATATTAATGTTTACAATACTTTTTTTAAAAAATCTTGGTATCTAGCTGTGTGAAATATTCAGCCGAGGACCTTGGGGGGGAAAAAAAAAACTTTGATTATAAGATCAAAACCTTCTCTTCCTCCCTGCAAAACTACTTTTCCCTCCATTTGAGTATTAGTTTGATTGGAAAAAAATGTGAATAGAGAAGCAGTTAAGTTGTTGTTGAAGGATAAATCAGGTAGGGGTGTGTGTGTGTGTGTGTGCGTGTGTGTGTGTGTGTTTGGGGGTAGGGAGGAAGCATGAGCAATAAATGTCCTGAATTACAATATAGTAGCTATCTTCAGTTTAAATCTGTGATGWAGTAGTTCCCATTAAATTTCAATGATAATGAGAAAACATGAAAATTACAGCTCCTCAGAAATTAAATGGTGGTGCACAATTTAAGAAGTCTATTCCTGTAGCAGGAACTGGCAAAGGACATCTGTATCTTTTAGATCTTATTTTAAAACTTGGGGGGGGGGGAAGGAAAAAGAAAAATCACAAATCAGTTTTCTAGTCACTCTGTAAGGACATGTATTTCATTCTTAAAGAACTGAAAAGTATATTTCCTTTCTTGGAAAGATATATTAGTGTAAATTCTGATTGCAAGTTGATATGGAGATAAAAATCTTACTAGGTTTATAGACTGTATTTCTGTTACCCAAAAGGTTAACTGTTGTCCTGGCTGACATTCTTAATTTAGTAATATTTCACAGCTGGTAATTTGCAGACAGTTATAGCCAGATGGTGCTTTTCTAAGGTAAATTTAGGGCATTTCTCACAGAYGTAAATGTGAGACTCATAACACCAAAAAAATTTTTTTGAAGTGTTCTAGAGCTCTGTTTCTGAATTCAATAGCATGCCTGATCCATAGCAAATATTAGGCATGTGTATATGGTAGCCTGTAGTAAGAGACCTTTGATCAGGCATAACTAAATTACTCAATTTCTGACCTCTGTCAGTTTTAAACTTCAACTCTCACTCACTCCTTGCCTGCTCTCCTGAGAATGCTTATTTTGAGATTTCTACGATTTGTAGCTATTTTGGCAGACTTTATTTTAAATCATTATACAAGATTTCCCTGGTGCTTGTGCAAAACACTTTATAATACAAGACACTAATGTTCTGAGACTTTGGAGAGCTGTATAGAGCCAAAGGCATGTATATGCTGAATAAAATTGGTCAAAAAAGTAAAGTGGAAATAACTATTGTGTTTGTGTCTATTCACACAACAGGCTTATCTAATGCTAATTTTTAAATGWAGCTGCTTTTGAAGAATGAAATTTTGTCACCGTATTTGTCTTCAAACTTGCACTTTTTGTAGTGGACAAGGGGTAAACAACCACAGATTTATTGCCATTTGAGAATACAGAAGTCTTTTGAACAGGAAGTGGCTTGATGTGGCTTGAATCTGCCTGCAGRCTTCACCAGCGTTGGGAGGGTCCAGGTAACACCTGCTTTAGAATAAAGTAGCCCTAAATCTAAACAATCCCCATCTTCCTTCCTTTTAGGAACCTTGCCAGTATGAATATATGCTGTCGAGAAGTGATTTCAACAGAGCAAAGATTTTGCCTTGAAGCACTTTTTTTTTGGTAAGCAACAAATTTACCAGCATATATTTGGTGGCAAGAAGACAGAGCACAGTACTACAGGGATCTAGTCAGTCAGAGTCAGGTCCCCTCCAGCTGYGGGCAACAAACCACGTTCTCATGCTTACTAGGAGAATATGATACCAAGAAGAAAGTAATGTTGTTTCATCTTGCCCAAAACAGAAGTGAACAGATAAGGAAATAATCAAATGAAGGATGATGATTATACTGTTTTTAAAGAAAAAAAGTAGAATTTCACTATAATTAAAAGAAGCTTATTGGGAAGAAAAGATTGTTTATATGCAAAGCTGTATARTTCTCTTATTCTTTATTAACTGAAAGTCCTACTTGGAATGCAGTAGGAATAATTAGAGCTGTGTTTTTAGCCAAGTGGGTTAAGGCTCTTACCTGGTATGAGTTTTTTATCTGCTTGAGGAGATGTCACCATGAGACCTAAAACTAGTATACGTGGTGTGTTCCCTGGCCATGTGACAGGGCACAGCTCCTTCAAGTGGTACAAGAGCACTGTACATGGCAACATTTTTTTTCTGTCACTTTGCTAGAACATCTAGTGAAAAACAAAATACTCAGGCATCTAGTGCTCTGTAAAAGCTTGAGGTTTATAATGCATGACTCCTTGGGAAAGAAGTGAGCTTAAATAGCATAATTCAGGTACTCTTTCTCCCGTCTGCTTTCCTGGAGAAGTGGAGAGGGAAGAAAAGGGGAAGGGAGGGAGGGAAAAAAAAAAAAAAAAGAAAAAGAAAACTTGGAAGGAGATAGTGAGCAGACTGGAGAAAAAAATGCCTCTGGTGCCATTCTTCCAAGATAACAGATTTGTATTTACTGATGTGCATGCTCTGTGTGCATATGCAGGAAACCTTAAGTATTAGTTCACAGGTCCCTAGAGGAAGAGGGCTGCCAGGAACAGATGCATGTCGATGAACAGTTCTGGCAAATCACATCCTATGAAAATCACGTGTGCTCGGCAAATGGCTAAGCATCTGTTTTTGTCTCGTCTGCTCTGTAGGGTATCACTAGCTCTGTATAGCACGCTTCAGTGTCTCTAGGGGAAGGACTGAATCCCCAGGTCTGAAATACCCATTTCACACCTGTAGTCCTAGGCTAGAGAACCATTCCAGCACTCTGGCTCACTTTTTTTAACAGTTCAAAAGATACAATTGAGAGTAACCCAGCCCAGAATACTGTTCAGCATATTTCAGATTCCTGAGAAATGTAGATTCAGAAATAGGAGAAATGTAGATTCAGAAAGAGGAGAAAATCAGCAAACCGCTGCTTCTATTTTAGGTGTTTTGGGTCTGTATTTAAGTAATGCTGTTCTTGAAGATGAGAATCAACTTTGTGGTGGTTCTCCTGGTGGTTCTTAGCCTTCTGTAGCCTTTCAACTTTTGTTGCAGTTTGTTGGTGTATAATCAAATCACTTTGATTTAGCTTTGATTTCCATTTTGGTGAAAACGCTCTAAACACTCAAAATGAATCTCTCTCTCTCTCTCTCTCTCTCTATATATATATATATATAAAAGAAATATTAACACAAATTATAACAGCTCTGGTTATGCCCCCCTGAAAATTATTTTCAAATTGTTGAGAGCAGAGTTGAAATTTCAGTTCCCTTCCCCCCCCTCRCCAACTGAAAATTTTCATGGATTAAATCTCAGGATTACTGTTTCATAGACTTGTTTTTTTAATTCTTGCAAATAAACATGTAATTTGTTTTTATTGTTTTTTTCCTTCCCTCTTTTTTTCCAGATTGAGTGAATTGTATTTTCATATCTAGCCCATGGAGGGGGGGGGGATCATTTATGCAATAACAGATCTATGTCAAAAGTCAAGGAATTACACTCTTTCTGGTTTCAGCTACAGCAAATAATCTGATAACCACAAACCTGTACTATTCTGTACACTTTAAATATTGAAGCATCTTACAAGAATAATTGTGCAAGAGTTTTATAACTTACAGAAAATCTTGTATGTCGTCTYAAGCAACTTGTTCATCAGTGTTATGTTCCTTGCTGATCTTAAWTTTCAAATAGTTATTCCCAGAAGCTGTGTCTTGTTTTTGCTAGCTGCAGGATCCTTCTGTTTGGAACTTAATGCAGAAAATAATGCAGATTCAGTCAAACATTTAAAATTAATATAGGCAAATTCTTGCACRTTCATGGAACCACATTAAATATTTAGGATCTAGATGATTAGGATCTAGGTGATCTCTTTTTTCTTTTTTTTTTCTTCTTTTTTTTTGGTTTGTGCTCACAAGTGGCTTAGTGGCCATCTAGCTTAGTATTTAGTATAATCGAGTACTGATGCATTTCAACATTCTGAGCTTTTGTTTAGTAATATTTATCCCACAGAAAATGGCTTTCCAGTAAATGCGTAAATTTTCAATAAACACCTTTTCTTATGCAGAATATCATAGCTGGGTGTTGTGTTTCCCTGTTTTATTGTGTAGTGAAATTATACTGTGTCATTCAGCAGCTGACTGCTGGAGGAAGATGCTAATAAACCAAGTCATGTCATCCCCATTACCCTCAGATGCTGGATGTGTGAGAGAGGAAAAATTTTACCAGAAAATGTGATATCTCCCNTTTTTTTCCCCATGACACTGGTGGGTTTTTTCATTTGTGCTTAAACACTGCTGAATGACTATTTTCTGCAGTACCGGAGTGGGAGGGGAGGGGAAGGGAAGACATAGTTAGAAGGTGAAGATTTATGATCCCAAAACCACAGGGAATTTTGTTGCGCTGTAAGTAAGTGTCTAGCCTGGTGACTCCCCAATGAGGGTCAGACCTTTGAGTTGAAGTAGCCATCAGAATGGAGCAAGTTACTCTACAGGATATCAAAGACGGAGAGAGATTATCAGCAGGAAAGGAGCAAAATCTATTTGTGCCTCTAGGACATTTTGTTATAAATTTGATCCATTTATGCTTCTAAAAGCTTGTTTGAAACCCTAATTAGCAACAGGAAACCAGAAGGATGTGAACTATAATCTATTGTCTTGTTTAATGTGGAAAGTGGTGMATCTTGCCCAAAGCTTCAAAGACTACAATAGGAAAGCTGCTTGTTCTGTACATAATAAAGTGAAAAGTGTGTTGCCCTTAGCCTTCGTTTCTCCCCCAAGTCTTTAACTTAAAGAATTAATTTGAACAAGGCAGAATTCATTCATTTTACCTAACTATAGCCTWGGAGGAAGTTCAGCAAAACTGATGATAACCAGGTGCTGGAAATGTGGAGTGACTATTTGCTCAAGACTACGTAAGAGAGAACTACTCTTAAAACTACATCCGGTATGACTTATGATCAACTAGAGTGCAGTTAGTGTGTAAGGCAACTTAACATGCTTGCTTTGCAAGGAAGGAGGGAGCAAAATGCAGTGTTCTGGTATACAGTATTTTTTACTATTGCTTTACTGAATTGAGTATCAAATCACTTTAAAATTCTTTGAATAGATGCTTCCAAAAATTCCTTGGTTTTAGAGGTCTTAGAAAATCTGCATACATGATCATACTAAGATATTAGTGACTAAAGGAGAAAATTCTGTGACTATGGAAAACTAAACCAGTCCTTCACGTTTATTTTGAGGATTTCTTTTTTTCTTCCCCTTATCTATAACATATCTTTCTAAGGCAGAGGAGAACATGTGTCCCCCAATGATTCTATATGAATGCAAGAAATACATGAGTGGAACTGCTTTGAAGTTAGAATATGATTTAAGAAAGTTTTAAGTTATATTCGCAAGTAAAACCTATTTTAACATTTGCAAAAGTTGTGCATGTTACCTGCATTATATATATATCATTCCTTTATCCTCTAACATTTTTGTGTTGCTGTGATTCTAGCTAYAGCAGTCCTGCAGTTGAGAGTAAGATAAAATTAACTGTTCTTTGCGGCAAAGTCAACATGCTAAATTTCATTGTCCAACTGTTTTGAAATTCAAAAGGAAAATGACTGAGATTATACATATACTTTTTGGAGGAAGAATTCTAGTGTGTTTTTCTTTTTTTCTCTTTCTTTCTTTTTTGAGAGAAGTATTAATCACCAACAAAAGATATTGGACTACATACTATGCTGAACCCTGATGACATTAAATCAACTTTTAATACAGTGAAAGAGGTGCCCTACAGGTATGAAGTTGTGGCTGAGCATTTCTAATGTTGCAATATCCCTAATGAAGGTTTGTATATTGGCAGTAATAAAATTCTTCTTTCTCCAGTACTCTTGTTTTTGTAATGAATTCACTTTTTAGCTTAGTGATTAAGCTCATCTTATTTAGYTCAAACAAGTGAGGTTGGAAGTAACAGGACCACAGGATTAGTTCAGATTTTTTTTTTTTTTCCTCCTTGATCTGAAAGTATTTCTGCCAACCATTGTCAGAGTTCTTTGTTATCTCTTCAGCTTCCTACATGGTTCCGATACCCTGGCAGCAATGGTGTCATGCCACTGTTGGATGAAGCATGCTTAATTTAGCAAAGCTTGTTTTTCACCTCTAACTTAGTTGCTGATGGACCTCTAATCCATCAATATATGCCTTCWCCATCAATATATGCCTGCTCCATGATGTAATTATTGTCAACTGTCCAAACCAAAGTGTTAGTGTAATTGCACAGAGATATTTTTTGTCTGCTCTTGATTGCTGCTTCTCCTAAAGCTTTAAAGCTGAACACCTCTATGGATAATCAGAATGGTCTGCAAATTATTTTTTTTTTTTTTTTAAGGCAAATGATGAATGCATTCTATCTGGAAATAGATCAAAACAAACTGAATTATCAGAAATGCTGTGGCTTGTGCACATTAAAAAGTGCTGGAGAAAACAATATCCAGTACTCTATAGGARGACTTTTTGATTCCCAGGAATCATGCTGCTGCTCTTTGCTTGCTTTCTTTTTGTTTTGTTTTGTTTTTTGATGCCATATATTAGTCTCAACTACTTATCTGTTCAGAATATATGCACATTTTTCTGTTGTGCATATTACATATTCCTTGAACCAAATCCAGTCCCTATACAGATACTCTGTGCATTTTGTCAAGCTCTCTGAATTCAAAGAAACATTTCCTGATTGATATTTTTAAGCATTTCTTGCATTTGACTAGACCTTTCTCAGGGAAATATGAAAAATGATCAAAAAAATTGTTTTGATCATCTTAATAGACTGATGCTTAATGTAGTAGTTAAGCTTCTCTCATTTGTTCCAAAGGAAAGATAATTTATGGTATCTTAAAGTAAGGCTCATGTCTGTGGAAGAAATAAGATTGTAAGAGCCTGCTAGTAACATTGTTGTCTTGGAAAGTGATAGTACCTTGACAATGTTGTGTCCCCCTYTCCTATCCACCCATTCTAGATACAGTTTTTGTCACTTAAGTTGAATTAATTTAAACCAACTGTTTTACATGTTTGACAATAAGTTCAGAAGTAATACAGTGCTTTCTGCATTTACATATATTCGTGAAACTAATTTTTAAAAGGCAAAATCCAATATCTTTAAGTCACTACTTTCATAAGTTTTTTTTTTTTTTTGAGAGATACCACTTCACTTTCCTCATTTTCTAGCATATGTGGTTATCTAACAGTTGAGCTATTCRTCCATCAACATTATATATCACTTCAGTTAGTAATGTAACTGACACTTCATAATGATTTTTTTCTTCAAATGAGTTAATGAAGACAAGTATTTCAGTATACTGTTTTTGTTCCTACTTTATATTTCTCTTGTCATTGTACTTYTTCAGCTTTCTAGAGTATCATAGAATCACAGAATCAGTAAAGTWGGAAGGGAYCTCTGGAGATCATCTAGTCCAACCTCCCTGCTCAGCAGGGTCACCTAGAGCATGGTAGACAGGGTTGCATCCAGGTGGGCCTTGAATATCTCTGGGCAACCTGGTCCACTGCTCCGTCACTCTCACAGGGAAGAAATTCCCCCTCACGGTCAGGCGGAACTTCCTGTGCTTCAATTTCTGCCCATTGCCTCTTGTCCTGTCACATGGGGCAACTGAAAAGAGTTTGKCCCCGTCCCCTTGACACCCTCCCTTCAGRTACTTGTACACATTGATMAGATCCCCCCTCAGGCTGCTCTTCCCCAGGCTGAAGAGGCCCAGCTCTCRCAGCCGTTCCTCAYAGGGCAGRTGCTCCAGYCCTCKGATCATCCTCGTAGCCCTACTCTGGACTCTCTCCAGTAGCTCCATGTCTCTCTTGTCCTGGGGATCCCAGAACTGGATACAGTACTTGAGATGAGGCCTCCCCAGGGCTGAGTAGAGGGGCAGGATCACCTCCCTCCACCTGCTGGCAACACTGTTCCCAATGCACCTCAGGATTCCACAGGCTGCCTTGACCACAAGGGCATGTTGTTGGCTCATGGTCAACTTGYCATCCACCAGCACTCCCAGGTCCTTCTCTGCAGAGCTGCTCTTCAGCAGGTCAGCCCCCAGCTTGTACTGGTGCCTCGGGTTATTTCTCCCTAGGTGCAGGACCCTGCACTTGCCCTTGTTGAACCTCTTGAGATTCCTCTCTGCTGAGCTCTCCAGCCTGTCCAGGTCTCTCTGAATGGCAGCACAGCCCTCAGGTGTATCAGCCGCTCCTCCCGGCTTGGTATCATCTGCAAACTTGCTGAGGAGGCACTCCATCCCCTCATCCAGGTCACTGATGAARAAGWTGAACAGGATGGGACCCAGTACTGAGCCCTGGGGRACACCACTAGCCACAGGCCTCCAACTGGACTCCACGCCACTGATGAGAACCCTCTGAGCTCTGCCCTTCAGCCARTYCTCAAYCCACCTCACTGYCCACTCCTCTAACCCACRCTTCMTGAGCTTATCTAGGAGGATGTTATGGGARASAGTGTCAAAAGCCTTGCTGAAGTCAAGRTACACAAYGTCCWCTGCTCTCCCYTCATCTMCCCAGCCAGTCATCAKAGAAGGCTATCAGGTTGGTCAAGCAGRATTTCCCCTTGGTGAATTCATGCTGGCTACTCCTGATCAYCTTCTCTTCCTCCATATGCCTGGAGATGACATCTGGAATGAGCTGTTCCATCACCTTTYCAGGGGTGGAGGTGAGGCTGACTGGCCCATAGTTGCCCGGGTCCTCCTCCTYGCRCGTTTTGAAGACTGGAGTGGCACTGGCTTTCTTCCAGTCCTCAGGCAYCTCTCCAGTTCTCCAGGACCTTTCAAAGATGGTGGAGAGCGGCCTGGCAACAACCTCTGCCAGCTCCCTCRGTACCTGTGGGTCCATCCCATCAGGGCCCATGGATTTGTGGATGTCTAGMCTGCCCAGAAGGTCTCTAATCCTATCCTCCTTGAGGTAGAAATATTAAGTATAGTAATCCCCCAAAATACTGTAAGAAAGAGCAGTTTATTAAAGGACAGTGAAAGAGATTCTCTGTAAAATAATACTAACTACAAGGTTACTTGGAAAGAATCTTTTGGAGTATCTGTTCAATAATAAGGGAATTCAGAAGATGCAGGAAACCATGAGACCTGACAAAATSCTTTAAAACTGGATAAGCTTTCAAACTCTTCACTATTAGCCCACCCTGCAGCATCATCTGCAGAGATACTGAATAATGGAATCTGTGGGTTTTTTTTATGTGAGCTTTACTTTCCAACATGCTTCTATTTTGTCACTGTTGACATTAAACATGCTCTGAAAAGTATTATGTAAGTCTTCAGAGGCTTATATAATTATTTCCCTCTCTATAGGGAGCTAGAGCAAGAGCTTTGAGGTGTGCAGGRTTGATAACATTGGCCTTTCTCTAGTTGAAAAATATTCAGTTCAGATCCACATTTAGATATTTCTGAATTTGAAATACTGAATATTCAACAGGCAGTTATGCCAGGCTAGGTTTTAAGTATGTACRTGTATGCCATAGCTCTTAAAATCTGGGAACTCTGACTATGATGCTTTGAGGAAATCCCTATATAACTTATGATTTGGTGCTTTATKGAAGCTCTTGGAATTCACTGTCTCTTCCATTTGACAGGTATTTTGTTACGTCATGAACTTTCTGCTTACAGGACAATGAAAAAGATGTTAACTTGAAACATAATTGGCTTTGATATGCTTAAACTGAATGAGTAGAATAGTGGTGATTTTCCAAGATTGCTCGCATGGAGTGAGTAGCACTTATATAATTGAAATTTATCAGGAGAAAAGAATTGTGAAGAGGAGCTGGTTGCTGTCAGAAGCCTTTGACGCGTGCTGTCTGAGCTAGTAAACCTTTGATGTCCACACCTGAACTGACTTAAAAGTCTTTGTTTTTTTTTAAGAAAAAAAAATAGAGGGCTACTTTGAAATAAAGCCTTGGACATAACTGACTGAGTGTACAAATGGTACTTGATTTTTTTTTTCCAGTCAAAAAGTGATGTTGCACTTGGGTTGTCTGGTTTTTGCACTGATCACCAGACTCTATTACTACATAGATAAACATAGAAATAAACAGTTGGAGATTTCCCTTGGTGGAAAGCTTTCACATTTTTTTTCTTGAATCTTTTGAACATGAAGAAAAACAAATTGATAAAAYATTTAAATGAGAAACTTAATAGGGTTCAATGTTGTCCAAATTTGATGCTGATATGAGCATAGCTGGTTGGAGCCCCAGCTCATGGAATGGGTAACAGATAGAGAAGTCTGCAGACCAAACAAGGTCTATGAAGCAACAGCTAAAAGCAATGCCCAGATGTAGTAGTTCTTGGTACRTGGCTCTATTGAGCCTGTGCTTACAGCTGAAAACTCCTGGCAGCCAGCAGTCAAATACTAGAGTGCAGTAAGATGGCAACGTGGTTGAGGAATTGGCAGCTAGACTCGATAATCTACTGCCAAGGAGATGCAAAGGTAGGCAACTTCAGTGGGACTGAGCTTGGGACAGTGCTTGGATTCAAATACCCTATCGTAGTGCTCAGCCTCGAAGTTGTACAGCAGCRGGAGCCCAACAGCAGGTTGGCCAGCGAAGATCAAAGTTGGCATGGTTTTTATTTTATATTTTTCAGAGTGGCATTTTCCAACACTGTTGTAGTACTATACACACACAGGTTAACGGTTCCATGACATCGTATTGCTATGGTGGGGGGGGGGAGGCTAGCAATATAATTAATATCCTTCTGGCAGTTGATGAGGCATAGTTAGGTCCAGTGCAAATAGCCCAAGGATCCACAGTATCTACCTACTACAGCATATTACATAATCCAAATATAAAATCCAGAAGCACTGAGAGGCTTATAATATTATTTTGTGCATAATTGTCCTATTTCCTGCTGTTTTATTTTCCCACTTTCCTGAGACTAGCTATTATGCTTATTATGAATTATTGGTTTAATATTCACTGTGTATTTAATTAAAAAAAATGTCTCTGGTTAATATTACTTCCATGTTTTTATCTTTGCAGTAGCTGTGATAGTTTTCTATGCAAAAATTTTCTCAATATGATATTGCAATATTTGAAGCTGTTTCTCTTTTAGTATTTTCAACTTCTGTTTATAAACGAGTGTTTTTTGTTTGCTCAGCATCAGAATACAATATTTATTCCACTAAAGTTTCATGTTCAAATTATTGCTGAAATCTGTGAAAGAAAGTTCAGCTCACTGTATGCCTCTGTGGAAGGAACTGTTCTCTTTCTGATTTCAAACAGGAGACTGTATTGTGGCATCATTTGAGAAATAAAGGCACTATAGATTAATTAAATGTATCTAGTATATATGGTAATCTGTCTTCAAAGAAACTTTTTAGAGTAATTAAGTCACTAGTTTCCATTGTTCAGAAATGTTCTCCTGGCAAAAGCGTTAAAATCCTACTTGACCGCTAATGCATCTGTAAAAGCCTAGAAATGAGTTTTCCATGTCATTTTGTTTGACTAATGTGAAGGTATTTCAGAAAGCTACCTTGCATTCAAAAGTCTGATTTAGGAACTGTAAAGAGGATGAAAGTCTCTGAAGTGTGGAGCTGAAGGAGTCTCTTATTGTAATGTTTTTTTTAGCTTTCTTCCCTTCAGAAGCTGTTTCCATAGTTTGCTTTTTGCTTGCATATTTAGAAACACAGGTACTGCTCCCTGACTTTTGAAGAACTTGCRTATAAAGCAAAGTGTCTATAAAATGAACTATTAGGGGAATAAACTGAGAGAATTGTTGAATCTTTAAGGTATTTTTCAAACTTAAGGGCCTAGCTCTTCCGTAGTTGCTTTGTATTTGCTGAGGTCTCACTTTAGTGATGTCCTAGTTCCACTGTTGTCCTATTTGTAGAATTCTCACCTTTTTTTAATATAAGCYATTAATGGAATTTTGAAGAAAAAACTTCTGCTTTAGCTAACTTTATCAAGCTACTTTTATACTTCTTGATGACTTTAATTAAAAATAGACTAGGCATCCTTGAGAGACTATATTGAAGGTGTCAGACTTTTTTATTACCTTGATTACTTAGCTCTTCCTCTAACATTGTCATTTCTTTTATTCTTTTGAACTTGGCTTCATCTTATTACCCTCATATTACTCTTACCTTCCTCTCTGCACTTAATGCCTCATGTACTCTGCCTGTAATTTTTCCCTCTCTCACCATGGATTTTGTAACAGTGTGGAAGTCCAATTGCAAAAGCTTTCCATTTCCTTAATCTTGTCTTTTTCATTCAATGGTAGATTGTGAATTATCTTTAAATCCCCAAGAGAGCAAGTTCAGTTTCATTCACTGGAGCTATAAACTCTGTTGCTGTTGGATTTTTGTTTTGTTTTCTTTTATCATAATATTTGATCTCACTGTAAGCTTTTTGGAGGAGGGGCCATCTTGTGTTTGATATGCAGCATAGCCTGTAGCTTTGGCACTGATYTGAATGAACAGTGAAATACTTGAACTCTTTAAAAGGCTATTTTAAAACATCAGGAAAAGGGAAGGCAGATTATATTATGATGTTTTAACTGTGCAGAAAGGTAAATAATAAACTTAGGCTCAAGTAGCTTGCTTGCAATCAAATTGCAGTGTTGACAGTATAGAAGCTAAATGTGAAAGGTTATACTGACATTGTTAGAAATGAAATTACAAGTGGGATGTTTCTGTTAATGTAGGGCTGTACTACAATTACTTTTTGTTAATAGTGAGTAGGGTTAAGAAAGAATGGTAACAGTAACCATTATAATAAGTAATGGAATTTTCTGATGCAATTTTGACAATGATTTGAGCCCAATAAGGATCATACTGTACTATGTTAATGAATGTGGTTAAGTGATGCTTGACAATGAGTATGTGCAATAGGTAAAATGTGGCATAAAAAGCTCATTTAAAAAGGATCATAGAATCACGGAAAGGTTGAAGTTGGAAGGGACCTCTGGAGATGAGATCATCTAGTCCCTCTCCCCTCCCCCACTCAAGCAGGGTCACCTAGAGTACACTGCTTGGGACCCTGTCCGAATGGCTTCTTAATTTCTTCAAGGGATAGAGATGCCACAACYTCTCTGGTCAATTTGTTCCAGTGCTCAGTCACACTCACAGTAAAGAAGGTTTTCCTCATGTTCAGATSGAGCTTTCTGTGTTTCAGTTTGTGCCTGTTGCCTCTCATCCTTTCASTGGGCATCACTGAGAAGAGTCTGATCCCATCCTCTTGACACCTTCCCTTCAGATACTTATATGCGTTGATAAGAACCCTTTATATCTTCTCTTGACCAGGCTGAATGTTTCCAGCTCTCTCAGCCTTTAGTCATAACAGAGATGCTCCAGTCCCTTAATCATTTATTAGCCCTTTGCTAGACTTGTTCCAGTAGCTCCATATCTCWCTCTCTTTTGTACRGGGAAGTCCAGAACTGGATCCAGCACTCCAGCTGGGGCCTCATCAGGGCTGAGCAGAGGGAGAGGGTCACCTCCTCCACCTGTTGGCAATGCACTATCTGATGCAGCCCAGGAGACTGTTGGCCACGTTTGCAACACGAGGCATGTTGCTGACTCGTAATCAACTTGTCCACCAGCACTYCCAGGTCCTTCTCTGCAGAGCTGCTTTCCGGAAGGTCAGCCCCCAACCTGTACTGGTGCATGGGGTTATTCCTCCCTCCCGAGGATGCAGTGCTCTGCAGTTACTAACTAACTAGCTAAAGGGTGATTTCCTTAGTTGTATTTCTGGATATTGTGCAACCCAACTGTTGCTATATTCAAGTATACAGTTGTTTTGATTTAGACAAGATACAAATGTTTACTCTACCTTTAGATTTCTCATTAAGTAAACTTGTGGCCTTTTTTCATGTAAAAATGTTAATATGACCGAAATAACAAATGCTAGCTAGGCCTTGCTAATATTAATCTATGTTGGCAAAAGGTAATGGGAAGAGAGCAACGTTAGTTGCCTGTAGTTTAATATATTCATGATGAAACTCTAAGATGAACTAGTTACAAGATCACTTAGTCTCTGGCCCTTTCAGTGACAAAGATGGAATGTTTGTTTCTTTGTACTGGCATTTTTCTCTTAAAAGCAGGACAAGGACGTTTCAGAAATTCTGCTCTCATTAAATATGAAAGAAACTTTCTAGGATATGGAATTACTATTTATTTGTCTCTGAGTGAATCTCTGAAGAACATAAATCATACTGTAAGGAAATCTCTCATTTTCAGTGGCAGGAAATATAAATAATATACCTCTTATATTGTCACTATTTTTTGTAAGAAACAATCTAGGCAATTTTTTTCATAAATTTTCACTAGATTAGTAAATGGTCATGCGATGCTCAAATTAAATTTAAAAACTTACTGGAGGAGGATGTTCCCATGACTATTAGTCCCTTCCATACTAAAGTAATAATATGTGCCTGCACTGAACTATCTAGTGGGAATAAAATTTTCATAGCAAAGCCAGTTATGCTTAAAAAAAAAAAAAAAAAAAAAAAAAAAAAAAAAAAAAAAAAAAAAAAAAAAAAAAAAAAAAAAAGCTTTATTGAGAAGGACAACTAATGCAGAAGTATGATCAAAATCAGTTTTATTTTGTTTGTGGGCTTTTCAGTTCATATTTTCTTCAAGGCCAGTTTCTCTCCATTAGTGTGTTAAATTTTTTTTAAGACAATCTTACATCTTTAAATCTTCTAAGCTGTAAAATATACATAGAAACTTTACATTGTAGGAATGAAAAGTAACCATATTGGGTTGGACTGAAAGTCATCCATCGCACTCTTCTGTCTGTGAGAATGGCTGTCAGTGGTGACTTGTAGGGTGTGGGGGCAAGAATTTAATTTTGGAGTAGGTGCAGAGAGATTTTTTTTTTTTTTTAAGTACCTGATGGTATATTTGCATATATTCTGGTTTATGGGGCAGTGGGAGAACTATCTTTTCAGTTCATTGTTTCAATCCTGTAAGAAATGCATTTCTGGGATTGGTGGCATAAAATAAAATAAAATAATTGGATAGCAAAATTAATGTCTTGTTTTGTGGCTATGAGTTTTGTGTTTATATGAATTTCTGTCCTGCCTTGGCTTAATCAACAAACTTTGCATTTCTCCTTGTACTTTGACATTTAACTTTATAAACAAAAATGACATACTAGAAGAGCAAAGAGCATGAAAACGTAGTAGCAATAAAATCAGTTTCAGATATCAAACCTTTCACTTTTTGTTGTTGAAGGCTAGAAATGTACTTTTTTGTTAATTTTTATTTCATCAAAATAATTTTTTAAACCTCAAATGAACTTTATTATCAATAAACATACATTGATGTAAATCCTGATGTCATCTGAGATGGGAGAGTTATATTACATTAAAATTTTCAGCCTTACCTGGTTTTAGTTCAGCTGCTACAGTAAGGAAAGGAATTCTGAGAAAATTTAAATTTTCTTCCATATGGTTTCTCTCCATCCATAATCACCCAACTATTCTTTCTATTTCCATATCTTTTGTTACTTTTGGTAATAAAACCAATACTAGAACTAATCATGTAAATAAAGGTCTCGCTTTTTTTAATCTATCTCATTTAGGAAGAGGGAAGGAATTGGAAGTTGAGGATAACAGTTGGGATAGTGCCAGAAGTATTGTGAGGGTTACATCTCCATCTCTTGCTCATTATTCATAATGTTCCTGAGATATAAGCACAACCTTTTTTTCTTTTTTTTTTCCCTCTAGAGTGTCTTGTAAAAATTATGAGCCATGAAATGAAGTGTTTACAGAGAACATAAACTCTTCCATCTTACTGAAAGAACTTATAAACTTCATAAACTCCCCAAATGAGCTTATATTCTAATTTATTTTGGTGTTTCATATGTAAATTATACATTAGCATGATTTGACCTTTGCCGTATTTGAAATCTCAGCCTCTTTACAGGAATTGGTGAATGTAATAGTCATACAGGGRTATCTTAATACATATTTACAGACTAAAGTATTTTCAATGTGTTTAGCATTTCCTTTCTGTAAGTGTGTCTAAAGGGGCATCAGAACTGTGTTTTAGAAGCCTGAATCTTACTTAAATCCAGAACTTGAATGCTCAAAATTCTTGTCTGGCTACTGAAAGTCCATAGTGACTTTCATAGTTTCCTTTCCATGCAGCTCCAGAAACATCTTAGTCCTAATGCTGCTGAGAAGCTTGGCTCCTGTATTGAGGTAAGTGTTAGGCTATGGGGAAATACGTTTTTCCACTTACTTTTCCAGCTTCTGATGGCTTTATCTAGAAGGGAAGAAATAACTTTTCTGCCATGAGGAAAGACAAGACTGTAGGCTGCTACCTTCAAGAGTGAGTTCAGGACTGAGAATCTTCCATGTAAAAGGTATCGATACCTAGTTATCTAGATACCACAAAACATGAGACTAGATCCTGGGAGAGTGACATCATTTAAGATCTGTCTCCTTCCTGAGCATTCTCTTTTAGTTTAAATTACATCCTGGCCAGCTACTAGAGCTGGTGCTCTTCTGAGTCCCTTTTTCAGAATCCCAGCCCTTACCTAGGGGTCCCACTTTGGACCCAATGACTTAAAAGGCTGCACACTCCAGGGTGCCATGACATTAAACTTATACTGTAGCTCTAGGTATCTTTCTTTGCAGGACTGAATTTCTAATGCTAATTGGAGAGTTCACCAGTTCAGATTTAAATATATATTTTTTATTTATTTTTTTTTTTTTAAGTTAACAGAGATTCTGGGACTGGATAAAACCAGTGGGGGAATGTAGTGATAGCTATAACCAGAAATATAATTTACTTCTAGTGATCTACTGGCAAAGGCTATTTTTATTCTAGGAGAGAACGAGGGAAATAGTAAGAATGGGAAGCTTGCCTCAAAAATCTGTTTTTCTTCCTATTTTTGTTAGGGTTATTGTTAATATAACAAGGGCCTGCAAGTTCACTGACAGGTAGACAAAAGATCAGGCAATGCGTTCAAAAATATAGATACATATTCTTTTAAGGCAGCTAACWTAATGTCATTGATAAGAACGAAAACTGGATACATCACCTTTCCCTGTTCAATAATTTAATCTGATTTAATATTTCTATTTTTATGCTTTCTACTTTATTGTTTTCTTCCCCAAATCCATAAAATTATCTAACGGAGAGTTAGGTGAAACCGTTATTGATTCTTTTTTTTTTTTTTTTTTTTTTTTTTTTCCTGGATTGTTAGTATAGCACATCAGATGCAGTGTTAAAAGTGTTGAATTTCAAGGGCAATTTTATGATGCTTAATAGTCTTTCCGGTGGTTAACCGCAGCACCCCTTCATTAACAAACAAGCAATCATCATTTTCATTTTTTTTATTTAGTCATTAAGATGGTAAATGAAATAAATAGCTTGTTAATGCTAGATTGTGGGAGCTTCTTGAGACCTAGTATGCTGAAAAGAGCAGATTAATGCTCTTACCACTGTCTTTGTATGTAGCTCACAGATGATACACTTGAATCTGATTTGCTGCAAAGCAGTGCAGATTCATATAAAATAAACCATACAGATAAGAGACAAGCACTAAAAATAAAAATACATTTACAAAAACGCTTTGTATAGCTTGAGAATTTGCATTACTCCATACATTCCAGCTTTTWAAAAAGATAACTCTGTCCCTGGCCCATCAGTCAAAATCATTGAAAAGGCAAGAGCCATTTCTCTGGGAAATGTATTTGACAATAAAATCCTAGAGTTGTAATTACAATTGGCAGGTCTGAGTCTGCTATTGGTGGCAACAGCCTTACTAAGGGGGGAAAAAAAAAGATGCATAATTTTTCTAATGTTCTATTGTATGTCAGGCTGTGTTAATTTTGGACGTGGTATGCTTCACTGAAGATGGAAGGGAACTGCATAAAAATGCAGTTGTAATTTGCCAAAATAATCAGATTCATGATTTGTTTTAAGGGAAATAAGAAGAGGCTAGAAACACAAAGTCACAAGGGAAGATTATTGATTTGCATCATGGGAATCACCTCAAGCAGACACTGGAAATCTTTCAAAGATTGTGCCAGCTCATATTTCCCTTTCCCAAGGGGGAGGTTAAGCAWGCTACTTTAAATTCTATGGGGGCTAGAGATGCAGTCTTTCAAAGAAGCAAGATGTTACTGTTCAGGGGGATTTTTCTTCTGTTTGAGAAAGTAAGATGTCAGTGCTAGATCCTGCTGAAGTCTGAACTCAGCAGGGTCCCTAACATCTCMCACGTACCGTTCTCAGGGTGCTGCATGCTTAGAACGTGTGCTGTATTCAAGATTATTAATTCTGATTTGAACATTCTTTAACCAAGATTGTCCACGTGTGGTTCTTCTGTAATATATAAAACCATGGCTATGAAAGTTTTGTCTATGTATATGAGGCAGCRTAGGGGGATCAAATTCATAAGAGAAAGGAAAAATCCTTTGCTCAAAGCCGTGTAATGGGTGTCCAGATCACCTGGACTAGAACTTTGTCCCTCAAGTTCAGATCCAGCCCAGTGCCTCACCAGCAGCAACTGGGCTTCTATAACGCTCTTCATAAGCTTCAGTGAGTGTCTGCCCTCGGTGGTGATGTGAACACACCTCACGTATTTGGTTTTCTACACAGTGTGGCTCAGGTGCTGGCTCAGATCTGTTGTTAGTCAACACTAGCAACTCGGTTGAGAAATTTACAGTTCCTTTCCTTTATGGACTCCCTGTTTTCATGCCTTTAATTAGAGATTCACTCTAACAATAAGCCTCAATTCAGAATTCTCATTAATCTCAGTCTCAGAACACTAAATTTTACCTGACTGTTGTGAATCAAATTCCTCTATCCTTTTCTGGAGGAAAAAAAAAGAAAGGTACTGAAACTACCTCTACTTCTAGGAGCTTGCAATGACGGACAGTTAATTTGGTATAGTAATTTGATTTAAATCATAGTCAGGAAAGATGACGTGAATTTCTTTTTTAATTAGTGAAATTATAGATTTTTTTTTAAAGATGTTTTTGAGCTTAGCATTTTTTACTTTTTATTCTCTATGGCAAAACTTCTCTTAGGCTACTTGATGTTATTCTAGCTTGCGTGGTYGTAGATATTATTCCCTTAGTTCCTCTCTTTTTCTTCATCCTTCTGACTTCTGGAAAAAGTATCTTGTGCCTGATAAGGCTGTGCACATTTACTAAATTCTCAACTCACCTGGTCATTTAGGGGCAATATTTCAGGGAACTGTGCACACAGACAGTCTCTTGGGTGCTTTTCAAAAAGACAAGAAAACCACTTTCATATTGTTGAGAACCTTTATTCATAATTCAGTTGCTTGCTTTATGCAATATTAAGACATTGCCTCAGAAAGAATATCATTTTTTGTTAATCTTGGTCCCCTTTAAAAGGTGTGTATTGGGGGGATTGGAGGAAAATGTTGCTATTTTGGTGAGAATATCTTTCTGTACTATTTTCTTCCTTTCCCACATCTCTTCCTCTTATCTTTCAAATCATATTTTTCCCAAAGGAAATGTGTTACATTTGAACTCAGTCAATTCCCTTCTTCCCACTCTGGTCTCAGTTTCAGCCTGTATAAATCACAAAGTGCATCAGTCCTGTTGCTTTTATTAACTCATATTTCAGCAGCTCTTGAGTCTTTTTCTAGGTCAACTCTGATCAGATCTAATGCTTGTGTGTTATTCTTTCCTTTGGAGGAGTACTTTTTCCCTCTCCCTTCCAGGGAAAATTGTGGTCAAAAACTGAGTCTTTTCTTCCAATAGTTTACAGCTTCCAGTTATAAAGTATCTGTCTTCTAAGGCTATTGTGGCAGATAGCTATAATAATTGTGGCTTACTAGGTGTGTGGGTGTATCCATGTAAAGCTATGTTTATGAAGTATTTCTTAGAGAAAGGTCAAGTGGAAAGATAATTTTTTTTTGTTTGTATCAAATGTTAGTAATKCAAAGGATGACAGGATATTGCCTTTTTCGATTCCTTTATTTTTTTGTCTGTGTGGTGGGAGAGTTTCTCCCCTTTCTATAACTTTTGTCCATCTTCTATGCATTGCCTGCTTTGCTTTGTACTGCATTTAAAGTAAACAAGTTAAGTTCTTTTAATACAGTGAGAAGAGTTTAGTTCTGACTGAATTGAACAGTGCCTGCACAAAACTGTATCTTTTGATGAATTCCATGAAGGTCAGCCTCTTTGGGATTAAAATCTGCATTTTCAATTCAAACTGTTTTTTGATCAGTTAAGAATACTCAGACCCAAGTTTAAGGAAATGTAAAAAGATGCAAATGCTTAAGTGTATTTTTTTAATCAGAGCCACTGCATGTTATATGCTCATTCTATTTTTTTCCTGTCATTCAGTAAAGCATATACCTATATTTAATTTCTTATTAGAATCTCAATAGATGTCATTACTACCTAGTAAATGAACTATAAAATAATATCTAAGGTAAGTAGATAGAGCCATTTTCTGTGAGTAATTCCAATCATATTGGATAAATAATTGCTAAATTAGTCTTTTGCTTTGTTCAGTGAAAAGACCCCCATTTCCACACAAAAATACTTAGGCTTAGCTGAAGAAAAAATACCCAGCACCAGCAAGTTTTTTACTTATTGTTTCTGAGAGTTACTCTGGGCACTTATATTCTTTGCGGCCGAACATGAGACTGTCTTCTAAAAATGTTTCATCCCTTCAGCTCTTCTTGAGGTTGCAAGGGATCAATGCTTCCTAGAGAAAATTTTTGAATAAGGTGTACATCAGGAACACAGGTAGATTTCTAGTCCTTGACAGAGATTCTAATCTTTATTTGAATTGTGTAAGATCCAGATTTGCTACTTCCTAAAAGCCTTTCTTTTTGAACAGTTCTTCAGAATCTTTTTAACTTTTGAAGAGCTTTGCAGAGCTGTGTTGGCCAACTCAATTGCACAGTTTGCTTTAGGCAGCTTTATTTAACAGGTGATAAACAGGACTGGCTGGCAATCTAGGAATAAAAGACGTAACCACCTATGTTTCTGTTGCCTGTAGATGAGCTCCTGAAATTCCTTCAAATCCTCAAGGTTTCAAGTGATTAGTACTTTCAAATGTCAGTCGTCTTACTTGGATTAAATTAATTGTTCCTAGGAAAGTAATATGAGAGATTGTGTGGAGAATGTGTGTATATGGCTATACACACATACTTTAACTAAAAATTGATACATATATACACTCTAAAAAAAAAAAATCCTGTAGACCACATATTAGAAGGTATGAAATAGTCACAGTTTTCAGTTTGACACATTTTATACTGGTACAGCTTTACAGAATTATTGATGTTTAGAAGGGGTGCAAGTAAGAGGTGGCAATAGCATAATCTTTCAAAGGCTATGTGACCATTACAGTGTATCTACATCAGTATAGGAAATCTGCAGATAAACATAACTTTCTACTGTCAAAATCTCAGGAGAGAGAATAAAAGTGACTTAGGTACTGTGCTGATCTGTTATGACTCAAGTAAGACTGGGTAAAGGAGGATTCGATGAGATCATTGGCACTACTTGGTGTGAAAGCCCTTGTGAGAAGATAGTCAGTGGTTTGGTTTTCTGGTTTATCCTCTGTATCCTCTGTGTCACAAGGAGCACTGATGGGCCTGCTTCTGGGGTGGGGACCTTGGTGACCAAGGAAACAGAGAAGGCAGAGTTACTGAATGCCTTCTTTGCTTCAGTCTTTACTGCTAAGGGYAGCCCTCAGGAYTCTCAGAGCCTGGAGATGAGGGAGAAAGTCTGGAGAAAGGAAGACTTTCTTTTGGTCAAGGAGGATAGGATTAGAGATCTGGGCAAACTTGATATCTACAAACCCATGGGACTGATTAGATGCACCCATGGGTACTGAGGGAGCTAGTGGATGTTATTGCCAAGCTGCTCTCCATCATCTTTGAAAAGTCATGGAGAACTGGAGAGGTGCCTGAGGACTGGAAGAAACTGTCCACTGTCACTGTCACTCCAGTCTTCCAAAAGGGCAAGAAGGAGGACCCAGGCAACTATAGACCAGTCAGCCTCACCTCCATCCATGGAAAGGTGATGGAACAGTTTGATCTGGATATCATGGAAAAGAAGGTGATCGGCAGTAGTCTGCATGGATTCACCAAGGGGAAATCCTGCTCAACCAACCTGATAGCCTTCTATGATGGAGTGACTGGCTGGGTAGATGAGGGGAGAGTGGTGGACATTGTGTATCTTGACTTCAGCTCCTCCTRGGCAAGCTCWGGAAGTGTGGGTTAGAGGAGTGGGCAGTGAGGTGGACTGAGAACTGGCTGAAGGGYAGAGCTCAGAGGGTTGTCATCAGTGGCGTGGAGTCCAGTTGGAGGGCTGAGGTTAGTGGWGTYCCCCAGGGCTCRGTACTGGSTCCCRTCCTRTTCAACTTCTTCATCAGTGACCTGGATGAGGGGATGGAGTGCCTCCTCAGCAAGTTTGTAGATGATACCAAGCYGGGAGGAGCGGCTGATACACCTGAGGGCWGTGCTGCCATTCAGAGAGACCTAGACAGGCTGGAGAGCTGGGTGGAGAAGGAAACTCATGAAGTCGAACAAGGGYRAGWGCAGAGTCCTGCACCTGGGGAAGAATAGCTCCATGCACCAGTACAAGCTGGGGGCTGACCTTGTGGAGAGCAGCTCTGCAGAGAAGGACCTGGGAGTGCTGGTGGATGACAAATTGACCATGAGCCAGCAATGTGCCCTTGTGGTCAAGAAGGCCAATGGTCTCCTGGGGTACATTAGGGAGACTGTTGCCAGCAGGTGGAGGGAGGTGATCCTGCCCCTCCCTCAGCCCTGGGGAGGCCTCATCTCAAGTACTGTGTCCAGCTCTGGGCTCCCCAGGACAAGAGAGACATGGAGCTACTGGAGAGAGTCCAGCGTAGGGCTACAAAGATGATCAGAGGGCTGGAGCACCTGCCCTATGAGGAACGGCTGCAAGAGCTGGGCCTCTTCAGCCTGGGGGAGAGAAGCCTGAGGGGGGATCTTATCAATGTGTACAAGGACCTGAAGGGAGGGTGTCAAGGGGATGGGGACAAACTCTTTTCAGTTGCCCCATGTGACAGGACAAGATGCAATGGGCACGTACTGAAACACAGGTGGTCTACCTAAATATAAGGAAGAATTTTTTTTTTACTGTGGGAGTTACAGAGCACTGGTCCAGGTTGCCCAGAGAGGTTGTGGAGTCTCCTTCTCTGGAGATATTCAAAACCTGCCTGGATGCAMCCCTGTCTAACATACTGTAGGTAACCCTGCTTGGACTAGATGATCTCCAGAGGTCCCTTCCAACCTTACCTATTCTGTGAAAATAAAAATAAATAAGAAAAATTAAAAGCAAAAAAAAAGTTAAATTTTCGAAAAGGCCAGACTTTTTTTTTATAAAAAATATACTGCTGCATTTTTGAATACGTGTTTAGAACATGTATTCTAAAGAGTTGACATGATTATTTGTGTGTGCGCGCATATATGTWTGTATTAWTTCCAGTTGTTTTTCAGATTCTAACTTCTAGGAATACGTCTAGGCTAAGAAGAATATTCAATATTTCAAAAGTTTTCAGGGATTGTAGGGAGGATAGTGTGAAGGCAACTTTCTGATTAGATTTAGTTCTGAACTCTGCTGTAAAAAATACAGAAAAAAAAAGTGAGTTAAGTCCTCTAAGTCCTTAAGTCCTTTCTTCTAATGTGTCTGTTCAGGTGTTTAACTTGAAGCATCTYGAGTACGTATTGCTGTTATGAAGCTGATAAAGCCAGATTGAAAACAATTATTCTGCAWCACTTCTACCTACATTGCTATGTTTGAGTCATAAGCATTTCTCTTATCTGAATTTTACCTGACCCATTGGGCTAGGACATGTTTTTGTATTAACAAWGTTATATATGATTTTTAGTTTACAATAAGCACTACTGTCTTTAGATTTTGTGTTAATAACCATGTTTTCTTTCAAGTGATTGACTTTTYTTTGGATAATTCTGAGTAGCCTACTCCAGTAGCAGAATACGTTTTATATATCATATCTCTATCCTGCTACTTGTTGGGCTGATATCACAGACCTGCGCTGATTTGAAATTAGGAACACCGACAACACCTTTGGTCATTTATTTAAAAGAATAAAAAATAAGTTTGCAATTTGTCTCCACTACTTTATYCTGATAAGTAGTTTACATTAGTGAACTGATGTTTTTAACAATCTAAGAAAATGCACTGATTTTTTTTAGATAGAATATATCTATTTTTGAATATCTGTTTGAAAATTTATTTTTTTTATCCTATATTTCCTTGCCTCTGAACACTGTTGTAACAAAAGCAATGAGCATTTCAAAAATCAAAATGCAAAATGAAAGACTACTGCTAATACTATGCGTAACAACGTGATAAGGCTAAATTTATTGTTTGTGATATAGGTAAAAAAAAAAAAAAAGCTTCAGAAAATGTTTTCTGAAGTATTGTTCTGATGAGTATYTGCCAATTATAATTCATCTTGCTCTCCTTTCTTTCTGTGACCATTACAAAGGTATTTTCACTGTGGAATGCTATCCTGTAATCACATTTCTTTTAGGTTTTCCTGAAGTGTTTTGCAATTGTTGTTGTTAGAACTGAAGTTCTAGACTAGACAGGACCATGACTGGTCTGTATGGCAATTTTTAAAAAGCTTCATTATCAAGCTCTAATTTGAAAGTTAATAGTTTAACAGGATTGTGATTACGGAAGGGAATGAGGTGAAGAAATTATATCACTCCTCTTCAGATGAATTCTTTAGCAAAAAAAAAAAAAAAAAAAAATCATGAGGTAGATAATAAGGTGTGCTAATAATAGAAGCATGAATGCAACCTTGAACCTGGAATAATTTCTGCCACCTAAACAATCTTCTGTACTTCTAAACAAGTTAGAGGGAGGAGTGAGATCGATGTAACTTTTCTCTTTATTTCTCTTTATTTTATGTTGTTTTATGTCGTGGACTAAGTTTTTAAGGTGAAAGTGATTCTATTCAAAATTTATAATAAACTGCAGCAACATCAAAAAGTAGCATAAGTGTTAAAACAATATTTCTATTTGGATTAAACAGACCTCAACAGGAGTCTTACTTGGATGAAGAAATGCCATTATGTGAACCCAGATGTTGCTTGCTCAACAAATCAGAGCATGGATTCTCTCCTTTTTCTTAACGTACAATTATTTTAGTTTGAAAAAGGGGAGGCATAAAAAAAGATAGTTTCTGCTGCATGATCATGAGATGCCTCTAACTTTAGAGCAGAATTATTTTTAAACAGTCAATTTGCTTCTTGATCAGGAAATGAATATTGAGTATTCTGGACATTGTTGTGGCAAAGTGCTGCACTACAGTAGATTCCTTGAACAGTGATATCTGTTTCATTTTTTTACACACTGATTTCTCTTTCAGTTGTCCTAATACTTATTTAGTCTCCCTACAGAAAGTATTACTTTTATGCCCAGACAAGATTAATTTCTCAGTAGAAGACAATTTGAAATGCAATGTTAAAAAGTTGGTTTTTCTCAAAACACTGGGCAAAAAATCTTTTGTTCCATACTATGAGCTTTTTTTAAAAAACGTACTTTTATTTATTTTACTTTTCACACTGCTAGATACRGCATAATGCTGTGAGGGACAGATATCAAAGGAAACCATTCACTTAGATCTTTTTCTTGTTCTGTGACAAGCATACTGCCAAGACATTAAAGTGCAAGCTCCTTTTATTTTTATGTGAAAGCTTTAGAGAGGGAAATACRGAAATGATCACTTAAAAAAAAAGTTGTAACGTTAAAAGCACAAAAGAATAGATAGATGATGATAATGTTAAATTTCTGACTTTACTTCCCAAACCTGGAGGAAGTCTCCTATATTCTATTGTTGTTTAAATTGTCTAATTTAAGTAAGAATAATTCTATTTTGTGCCTTAAATTGAGATTTTTTTTTYCAAAGGAATGAACATTCTTTCTTTTCTTTGAATAATCATGAGAGGTACAAAACAAGGAATTATGGAACAAAACTCCAAGTTCGTGTAAGTGTTTGCAATTGCATTGACTTGAGCATCATTTAGCATTGACTGTAGGGAGAGAATTTGACCTTCTTATTTTATTGAACTGTATTGAATCTCATTTGTATTCTCTGTAATGTTTACTGATTATTTTTAAAATAATAGTTAATATTCCATATATAAATACCTTTAGAGAAATACAGTCTGAAGTAGATATACTGAACATATTTAACTCAACTGAGAATTTAGTCTGTTGTATTTTTGAAAAGGAATTTAAAACGTTTTAGTGCAAGTAATGTAGTTTTTCTTGGATTTAAACTGAAAGAGTTTTTTGTTCTCCCTCCCCGCCCCCGCACTACCAAAATATGCTACTGCTTTGAATGATAACTTTTTCTTTTTTTTTTCTTTCTTTYTTTTTTTTTTTTTTTTYCTTGATGAAGGGGAGCAGAGCTGCTGCTTCTACCTTAGGTCTTGGCCGCAAGGTTCAGACTTCTGTAGTGACTCTCCATTCAGGTGTTCCCTGTTAGGAACCATGTGTTATTACATGTGTTATCTCCCTGTGGCAATGAGCTGTAGAARCAGCTTGCCAGGGAGTTGAACGGGGCTGCTACCCCCAGAGATGTGCAGGGATCTCGCCACCTTGCCACTTGTCGTGCTTCCTCCCCATCAGCTCCTGCTTTGGGGCCCCATGGCTGAGGAAGAGGCAGGGCTCTGCCCCTTCGGGTGCCAAGGGGGCAGCCGGGGACGGGCTGTGGGCATCCCAACGGATGCAYCACCCTGGCTCAGCAGGTCTGCTGGAGGAGTACCTCCAGTACAAACAGACGTGGAGGTGGCGCATCTCAAAGCCTAGTGCTTAGCCTGTATTTTCCTACTCAGAAAGCAGCAGAAGATCAACGTGGAGGGGAAAGGTGGCTCTGGATGATGTCATCTGGCTTTTTTTTTTCTTTCTTTTTCCCCTCTCAGAGAGAGAGAGAGAGAAAAGGAGGTCACAAAAGGGCTGAAAGGACAATATTTTATTGTCAGTCATGGTCAGAGAAGATGAAAAATGATTTTAAAATATTCAGTGTTAACCTATATGCATATTCTTATATATCAGTGAGTTCAGAGAACTTTTTTGTTCTCTGAATATTTGCTTTTAAGTAACAACAACAAAAYCTACATAGCATTTTATTTTGTTCTTTCCTTGTCATGTTGCTTTTTCCCATCATAATTAAATTTTATTTAGATTCACAGTATATGCGATTATGGATGTGAAAAATCAAATCTTCTGCAAACTGAAGGAGCATGTGTAAGCTGAAAACTGCTCAAAAAGTTAGACCTCTGTCACCAAGTTGGCATCACAGTTTCCTTTCTCAACACGCATTAGTATTAAAATATCAAAACCAAAAGTTAAGAGTAATTTTAATGTCAGTGGATGAGTATCAACTGTGAAATACAAATCACAGTAAAATCATCAAGAATAAATGCACTTTAAGAGATTTCTTTTGGCTCTGTGTTTAGCAAGTACAAGTGAACACAAAAAAGACTAGGTTAAATTCTAAACCTGACAATGTTCATGTTTAATTTTTGAAATGCAAATACTTGTAAAACCAGAGGTTAAATTATGATCTTTATGTGGAAAGGAAATGAGTAATCTTCATATGCTTTAGTTCAATGTAGTAGCCATTTTTTYCCAAATACATAATGCAAGCAAAGACAGACTACTGCTTCTGTTTTGAAAATTTGTTCAAAATATTATGGATTTAACCGGCACTAAACACTTTGTATTTAATGGTAAAATACTGTTTTTGTATCCCTTCCTTCTTCCAGTCCCTAAATTGGCAATTAAACACTATGGTCTCCCAAATGGCTCCAATGACAGGCTTATTAATCTCATTCTGTTGTCTACCTGGACATAGCAGGAAAAAAAGAAAGACATATTTTGTAAAAGATGTGATTGGCAGCCTTTACTGTGTGGAGTCTGTGGACTGGCAAGTAGGTGCCTTGGAAATCAAAGCTGAGACAAAGTGATGTTGAGTATTGCATGAAATCTGTGCAGAACACTTCTCCATTGCTTAATTTAAGCAGTTTCTGTTGTTTTCCTTACATGAATCCAAGATGGACTTACTGTTTTAAAATAACGAGCAAGATGTGAAGGTGGTTATTATCACTGTACTTTGAAGTGATGGGATTCAACAGTTTGGAAAGATCATCTCTGTATTAAATAAGGTCTCCGATTCATTAATGCTAGCAGCAGTAAATCTTTCCACGTACAATTTGTCAATATGTATCCACTCTAAGTTTGATCCCTAAGCAATGGGTGACTTACCTGGTTTAATTTAATTTAATTGGTAAATCTATGTCAAGGAAAACCATGAACTAACTAAGTATTCATTAAAGTATCTATGTGTTACAGTACTGTGTACAAAATAAGATCTAAAAGAATGTACAAGCTGCTCTGCTGCTTGATGTTCTCACAGGTGGAACTTTTAAGATACTTTAAATTWTACTTTGTAATGGTTTACTACACCCTTCTGACTGATTTAAATATTAATATTACCATTTAAGCACTAGCTAACAAAATGTGTTTTTTTAAAAAATCCTTTCAGTTCTGCTTTGTAACAGCACACTGTCATTTTGATTTTTTTTTCCTGGGTAAATATTCAGTTTTCTTCCAGAGTTTAGAAGCAAGACTTTAAATATGTTTAGTAATGTACTTTTCATTTTGGGGAGGCTTTTCTTCCTTTCCAAAAGAGATGTGTTATGACTCTAAATTTTGTAGTTTAGAGTCAGCATTGATATATCTTTTAGGCAAATGTTTTTCAATTTTTACCAACATTTCTCTCACTTTGTACCATTCTTGCATTTGCATATGAAATCTGCATGTTTAATTTGACCTTAAAGTAGATAAATATCATTAAATTGTGCTCCAACTTGCATATAATGCAATTTACTCATTTATAGGTTATGGTAACAATAGGAATATGAGAACATTTACTAATGCATATATATGATATATGCACTATGTATTATATGATAACATGTTACAGAACAGTTTGATTTTAATATATGAAACAGAGGAGATAAAATTGTATTTGATCTTCACATTTTAGGACTTGATAACTAATCGTTGGCACTTTTTACTATACTAAGAATCACTATCTTGTTATTCACAGAATACCAGTCCAAGTTTATATTTAACCAAGCCCTCAGCTGCAATAAGATAGAACCTGAATGAGTGAAGCAGTAACAGCATCTTTTTTCCAGGGAAGATAAAATTATAATGGATATTTTTTTTGGAATAGATCAGGTTCATGATTTTAAATGGAATGAGAAGCACAGTCCTGATGTTAAACCACTAAATGGGGATGTGATAGCCCCGTCCGTTGTGGGAAAACAAGAGCTGCACCCAGATAAGGTTTCAGGTCTGTTAATCTGTGAACCTTGTGTTCTCCCAGGTGTGAAATGGGAGAAGGATTCTTCCCTCTCTTGTCGGCGCCCTACACAGATAAATCTGTGACTTGTGCAGTGTACTTCTGTGTTAGTCTTTTGTCTTTGTGCGTCAGTGGTGATTTGACTCTTTCCTAGTCAAATTCCCTGTTGTGTGATTTGCCTTTCGGTATTTGCTTTTAAGTAACCATTTATTATAGGTGAGAGTATATTTATCCTTATGCTTTCTTCTTTTTTACTGAGATATTCCTAGTTTTTCCAGCTCTTTTTATCTGCTTTTTTCCCCRAAGAGTGTTCTGTAAAAACTCTTGATTTATTATGTGTTTACTGCAGAAATCATAGTGGTCCCTTTTTCCCTGTAAAACAATTTATGTCAGCGTGCACTCCAAAATAAAACAGTCAGTTTTAGGTATGCTTACGTGCTTAAGCAGTTTGTCAAGGGAAACAACCAGCAGTGTATTTCCAGTCATTTTTCTGACTGGTGTCCTGAATTCAGGCCGAGTCCTCTTTGTGTCCGACACCCGGTAAGGTAAGGTTCTCCTGGATTTCTGKTTTAGAATGAACTTTCCCTCTCATAAGGGATTCCTGCTCCCATTCACTTCTGCAGCGTTGTGTAGGCACAGTATTGACTACATAAGCAGACAGTCTCTCTTTACAGACGTGTCTTTTAGTGATCTTCCTGGCAGAAAAGCATTTTCCATCCTAGAGTGGCAGCCCTCTAACAGAAACATTTTACATTTCACGTAATGCCTCTTATACGAAAATCTCAAAGCCTCTTATCAACATAGACAAATATCATTAACTCAGAGMTATAGCCCAGTTAAGAGACGCCAGTAATCTCAGAGTGGTCTAAACAATTGTTTTTCTAATGCACTTGACTATTTGTTTCCACTTGTTTTTATCTGTTTGGTTTAAGATGATGATCATCTGGATCAAGCTTGGAAACCTGTCTCAACCAAACCAGCATCTCTTTAGTTGAATTAATAGATCTGCAGCTYCACTTGCCAGTTAACATCTCCGCTGCTCTTTCTTTCGTTTTTGTATTGATATCACAGCAGAAGCTGGCTTCAAAGGCACAATGGTGTGTATTTCCATTTAACTGATCCTTTCAGATGCTCTGTTTCTTCTCTAGAGGAGTAGGATAGCTGTGTATGTTGTTTACGTCTAAGACTTTGTTTTTCCAAAATATTTTAAATGACCAAATGGGACTCTTTAATAGGTTATGATAAATGAAAGGAGAGGAAAATCTTTCGAGATTGTCATGAACTTATTTATTCTCTCAAGTATGAGGACTAGAAAAAATGGCATATTTCTGGGAAGCAACCACAAACATGCARGGTGCAGGAAAACAAGGCTAAAAGCAGGATATCTGGGAACATTTACATTAATGAAGAAGAGAACTATCAAACAAGTTGTAAATGTCAGAAACTGGAAGGAGTAAGGGAGGAAGATGTCCCCTTGCACCTGCCTTTCAGACATAACCTGCAGTCCCTGCCACTGCCAAAGTACAATAGGGATTGTGAAGCTTTGCTTTGTATAAGAAACTCTGCTATTACATTCATGTTTTATATTCCAATGTACTCTCAGTTCCAAAACTTGACATCTCTTAAGTTCTTTCTCTTATGGCATTTTCCCAAGGAATCAAAAAGAATAAGATTACTTTCATGAAGTCAAGAAATCAATACGATCAGTGAGAAGCAGCAAACGATTGACTTTTAAAGACTAGGAAAGAATCAGAGTTGGAAAGAAGGAAAATCTTGGCTGCTCCTAGCTCTGACTTATGTGGTTAAAAGGGCTGAGGTGAATCTTGATACTGCTTCTGGGGAAGTAGGAGAGGCAAAGAATCTTAATGTCATTTTGTTTGATTTTTTTAGGAAAAGTTGATTTTGCARTCTCTTAAAGTACTGACAAGGTGGTTATATGATGCCTTGTGCACAGTTGTTGGAGGTAAATGGCCATGTCATTTTCTTGGCTGGCTCTTATACTGTATCGGTATATAAAGGCACTATCCTCTCAACAGTAAGAGAAGACCTGATGCCCTGGCAGAAGACAATAGGAGTGATTGTGGTGGTGGTGGTGGTGTTTTTTGTTCCTCCTTTCCTGAGCCTTCATTTGATTTTCTTCCACCACCTGGCAAAGAGGTACTTTAAAGTGATTCATTGTCTCCTTAGTGGACATCTAGTTTCAGCCAAGGCATATTGGTTTAGGTTTTGCACAAAGAAGTTGAATAAGTAAAAGCATTTGGAACTGTTAATAAGTTATCCTTGGCTTGAGGATGAGAAGATAGGTTTTATGAAGCTTTGAAAATACCTGTACTGAACAACTACACAATAAAAAGCCTTTTTATTTTTTTAATTCCTTGTTATGATATCTAGTTTACTGTGTCTGTGGTGTATCCTGTTATCAATAYATTCATTCATTCTTTTCTTAATCTTACTGAGTCTCTGAATTCTGTTATCACTGGTGGAATTTTGTAAACTACTTACATTAATAAATCTTAAATTTCTTTCTATTCAGTCTGTACTGAGTTTGGGTTTCTGAACGAAGATGAATGAGTTGGCCTTACTCTGTTTTCTTTGACCGTCACTAGATAGCTTTAAGCTTTTCAGAAGGCTCTGTACAGAGCCCCAYGCCCTTTCTAATTTGTTTCATTTATAAACTATTCTAACGATTTTCTTCTTTATTAATCTCTGGAGGTATTTCCACATCCATCTGCAGCTTTTCTAATTTCAGCAGTATTTCACTATGAGTTGGAGTATGCAGAGATGAACACAATATCTGGGAGAATATAATTAATATTCCTTTAGCAAAATATTTTCCATTATTTTCTGTCCACCTCTTCACCCAGTATCATTTTGATATTTCTATTATAGCTATTTCAGCACTATTAATATTTTCAGTGTGCTCACTTGCAGTGACATGTCAAGACTTTTGCCTGAGTAGACACAGTTAATTTAAAACTCAACAATATATATGACTCATGCAAATTTTCCCACTGTGGCTTGACTTGCACAATTTCAATCTGCCATTATGCTGACAAACTGCATAATATTGTTGGATTCCTTTTGGACTTCCCTAATCCAAAAGACGGGTGTCATTAGCAAATGTTGCCACATTGCTGTACATTTGCCTGTCTGGAGCATTAAACATAGTTTAATGTTTTAAAAACCTTTAGGCATCCAAATCATGACATCCTTTCCATGATGAAAATTGACAGCTTATTCCATTTATTTCCATTTATCTTAAACACTATTTATCTGTTAAAATATTCTAGGGAATATTAACTAACTACCCATCTACCATCACATTCCCCCCCACAGCTGAGGAGGTTAGTGTAATCTGTTTTGTATGCGAGGAAACTCAGACCAACAAGTCAGAATAAAATGAGACAACTTTTCGGGGAAAGGGTTGCATGAGAAGAGTAGCAGTTTCTTACGTTTAATTTATGGAGCTTTCCTTATTGCTTTTGAACTATTTGGGGGGGAAACAGATTCTGAGCAGAGATTGTTTCATCTACTAGGATGCCGTCTGAGACGGTCTACAGTGACCTTCGTGATAAATGTCACAGTAACCAGAGCCGCGTGTTTTATATTTTTACAATGATCAGTTTTTACAACAGAAAAGCCCATGGAGCTTCCTGGCCTGCATAGTTTGCAGCCTTTAGACTGAAAACAAATAAGCACATAAATTATTATATTGTTCACAGTAGTTTGTATCATTTGTATGTSATCTGAGCTTTTATTCGTATGGAGGCTACGTGCGCTGTCGATAGAGACTTTTCTCTATAGGGTTAGATCTAACAAGTTGGTGCAGCAGGTATAACATTCCTAAAGGCTGGATTCTGCTGCAGTGCATTGACATATTAATTTCACAGTAAATCCATGTCTACCTGATCTTGGCTTTTTTGGGCCTCAGTCACTTGAGTAAGGATTATTTAATCCTAACGTGTCAGAACTTCCTGAATTTTGGTGCTAGTGCTTTCTGCCATCTCCTGCAAACCAMATTACATTCTGAGGAAAAAAAAGTAAGCCTATTATTAAAGACCTAATAAYTATGAATCTCTATCTATTTATGGTTTACCTGTTTAATTCAAAGCTTTTCAGAAGTTTTTCAGATTTAATGTTTTTCTCAGGTGCAGACATTAGGCTCTATTTCTCCTYCTTCCTCACAGTCATTTGTTTGGAGGACTGCTCTTGTTTAGAGGTGTTATATTCCCTTCACATTGACTAAATCAGTAATAGAACATGTTCTATGCTTATCAGAGATTGTTRTTACATGTATGATGTAATGTACTAAGATGGTATAACATGGTTAAAACTGTGGAAATAAGTTAATCAGAGAATGATAATTCTGAACAATTGCTTTATATCAGCTTGTAGATATCAACAATGACTAAATAAAAAGAAACAGTTTTTGGATTTAGRTCAATATTATAACTTTGCATTTTGTTATATAGGATACATATCATTATATTTTTTCTTTTTTTTCCTTTTTTTGGATGTTTGTGTCATAGCTGCAATGATATTTGATAGTGAGAGTTTCCAGAGAACACAGTAAGAGTGTTTTCCTCCACTACTGATAATCTTGTGAATTCTTTCATTTTCATTCTTTAAGGATTATAATATTGGGTGAAAAGAAGTTCTTTTTTGATATTCACCACTCTTTTTATGACAATGGTGAATTTGGAAAAATTCTATTAAAAGACAATAGGATTGCTATGAAATCATTGAGTGGAATGAGAACTTAGACTATTATATTTTCTTATCCCAATGTTTTGAAMCATATACTTGATATATACTATTTAAACTACAAAAGATTATATTCTTTGAAACAATTTCCCTTTGCAAGGAAAATAGTTACTATCTCATACACCCTTCTCCTCATTTATAAAGTTGTATAGACTGGGAGAAACTCTTAACTTAAAGAGTAACAAAAGGTTGATCTGAAAAGCGCCATCTCTCTCTCTTCCCTGACAGAGCTTGTAAGGGTAACATTCTCATAATCACCTGAAGTTTAAGGCTTTCTATTTTATTAAAAAAAAAATCCTCTGCAATAATAACAGCACTTATGTAGTAATTATTTGATCAGTGGGTGGTTAAAGAGAGTTTTTATGTTCCACCTGCATTCTACTTTTTAATTTGATTGCACTTTTGACATTTGCTTCCTAAATAAAGTAAACTTTTTCTTTCTCTGGTTTTGGAATTATGTTAAAWAAAGCTAGGTGATATATGTAGGTTTGTTTGCTTCATTGTTAGAATAAATTTTGAGAAAATATGCAGCATGGTAGTTAAGATTTTTTTAAACCTGTTATGCCAAGAAACTCTATCTGAAGACAGTTAGCACCTTTTGTGGCTGATTTATTGTCTGAAAATTATACTTGATCTAGTAACAGTTCTGTTTAAAAACCTATGACATAGTGTGCACTACTCTAAGCTAAAAATCCCCAAAGTTTAGAAACYCTGTAAAACATTTTTACTGTTAAACTGGTGGCATTTGTAGCCTTTTCATAGAACAAAATGGCAATGCTCCAGACAAATKTTGTATTCCAGTTGTCCAGCAGTTTTAGAAACCATTATGTACATTTACTTTCTATACACAAAATAATATTAAATTTATACTTTATCTCTACAATATTTGCTTATGGCTGTAAGATAGGTTATATTTTTGAATTAAAAAAAAAAAAAAAAAAAAAGCCAACTTGCTCATGGTGGAATAGGTATTTGGTTCTACTTAAAATATTCTTCCCTTTTTACATGAAACTATATTCTGCAGTGAATATTAAATCTGAGCTTATTTCTCTATACTACTGTTTGCAACTGTGGAGGTAAATGCCTAAACAAAATATTTAGTTTTATGTTGAAGATACTACAAGATGTAAACATATTTGAAAAGGAATAGAATACTTATGTTACTGAAACATATCAACTCTTGCAATCTGAATGAAAATAAAGGAATATTTGAATGTCATAGTTGAGTAAGTATTTTGAAATTAACTGCAAGGACTTACTAGAAGGGATTGCTATTCTTACAAATACTCATATACTTTAATAAGGATATCATGTTGCCAAATTTCAGTTCCATATGGTGCAACTTAAGACTCAAGATCTTATTCAGGAGCTAATTAACTCAAATGTCTCAACTTTGTTATAACAGTTAAAAGAATGTTTCTTAATCTTTAATACATTTTWAAAAAAATTAGAATAATGATAAAAAATAAAGGAAATAAGGAGGAAATACCCTTTTATGTTTTAATTATACTTGTATATTCCAAGCACTCTTTCCCCCAGGATCTAATATTATAGAACTGAAAAGCTACAATACAGTTTCCATGAAGGTTTTTGGTGGTGTTATTTCACTGTTCAATGAGTCTGTGTATGTGGATGAGCCTCATTATCTTTGATGGCCAAAGGTGATGTTTTTGTAATGAAGCCTTAACTATGGAAAACGACCCAGAGTTTAAGGAAGTGTTTTTGTGTGTTATATTGCTGATGCTGCTTTAAATTACCTTATTCCCAATATGAAATGTTACAGGCTGTGGTTGAAAGGGGATAAAAGGATAAAATGCTGTGGTACCATGATGAAGTGAGCGTGCAGTGGTATTTCAGACCAATATTTCAGAACAACATTGCAATATTTGTTATGTTTAYTTTGCTATTTCTCTGAGATAACTATGAGATTCCTTCATTTTTTCTCTTCTCAGAAGTAGCATATGGCTCAATATGGCACTTTCTGATATCCATATAGGAATTAAGTGGACTTCTGAGGATCCCAGCCATCTAGTTAATTTTATTTTTGCACTTTATCATAAAGGAGGTATTTCCTACTTAGGCACCTGAAAAAATTTTTTGTATAGGCAGACAGGATACAGAGACTGACCTGGCTTCTGTCTTTAATATTATTATTTTGCTTCACACAAGGATAAAAAACTTCTGCTAGAAAAAAAAAAAAAAAAATCCAGGGTACTAAGTCAGACCAGTTGTCAATACAACACCAGAAAGAGGTGTCTCTGGTACAAATATATACTGTAGATGGATTCTTTTTAAAAGATATATATAATCTCCATAAGTTTTTGCTTTAATACTGAATACTAACGTGAGGCTTTTAATTACATTAAGGAACATTTTTTTTATGGACTCAGTTTATTCAAGCAAACTGTAGTTGCTTTTAAAAATCCCCAAAGGTTGTCATCTGTGAAAATCTTTAGGTAAAATTAGATTCAAAATTAGCTATCTTAAAAATACTAGTGCATATAGAAAGGGTGAAAGTGACGGTATGTGCAAGACTAATAAAAAGCTACAAGAGTTGGAAATGATCTCGTGTTTTTTTTATTTTTTTTCCTGTGACAGTTTAATAATTAAAATATATGCTCAGTATTTAGAGAGAAAGAAAGRGCGCAGATGCACAGTCCTGCGGCGTGGTGCAAGGTGTCTCAGCAGCCGTGCAGCACGCTTGCTTGATTCACGGCGTAGGAAGGGCACGAGCAGGTGCTCGTGCTTTTCCGGTGGGTTGTACGCGAATGAACCTTGTCCTTGGGCTGCCCTGCGATGGTGGAGAGCAAAGCAAGGCTGTGCCGTTTGCACGTTGCTCTTGTTGTAGCTGATAGCTCCTTCTGCTCAGGAGTACATGTGCTCTTAGAGTTTGGTTAAGTGTTTTTCACCAGGTAGCCATTGTATCAGCTGAAAAGATTAGATACTTCAGCCTACCTGACATGGCTTGTCACTGTTTCTTGGCCAGAATTTACAGTTCTCTCTAATCCAATTTAGTCAAAATAAGCTGAGCTAGCAGAGACTGTTTAATCTATTATCTCTTCTCATTTTGATGAAAACAGGCAAAAGAGTATTCAGACAAACAGCTCAGAAAGTAGATCTGAAGAGGCGAAGATAATATGGGTAAATGAGTGACACTTAGCTGCAAAGAGTAGAATGAGAGGAGAAATGTTCTTCTGTCAGTCTTTAACTGGAAGAGGATATGTGAGCAAGTCTCCGCTCAGTATCCAGTTCTTACCACCACCTTCTATTCCAGAGCTGGTTCTGTTGTTCCAACGTTTAAGATCTCACTTCCATCTATGCATCTTTTTCGTACAAATTGTCTCAGTATTTCAAAGAAGCAGATTAGGTCATAGCAAGCATAGTGCACATCTGTGTGTTTGTTTATTGACTAATATACAGACAAACAATCCAAAAAGAGCATGTAAAGAATAGGAGATATTCATAATGTAACAATATAGTTTGGGATGTTTAATAATCTGCAGTTTTCATAAGGATGATACCTGCTTGAGTGTAATTATATAAAATTGAAATATCTGAGGAGTGTTTAATATATCGTAACGTAGCCGCAATATCAAAAGATATTTTTCTTCCCAGAATTGCATGTTTAGTTTAATTATAATAGTAGTTTGTCTTAATTAATTTGTCTTAAAATAGTATGCTGGAAGAGCTACTGATGCAGTGTAGAAGTTGCAAATATGAATCTAAATTTGTTTAACCTGCAGAGAATTAATGATGTGATGACAATAAAATGGAATAATTGCTTAAGGTTGGTAATTAACATAGTATAAACTGGGCAGCCTCTAGACTTTAAATCAGTAGAATTAGCACATCGGCAGCTTTTAAAAAATGGGATATTCTATAAACTCACAAAGCATGTTGATTGTACAAGGACAGAGTAAATGATGTCATCTTTGGCAGTCTTTCAAAAATTACTCTCTATAAAAACTACATGTTTAATTATGTTCAGTCTGTATCAATGTCTTTTATATAGATTTTTTTTCCACTTTTCTCAGTAAAGAAGGAAGTAAAGATAGATGTAATTATTACATAAAAGAAAAAAAAAGCTCATGTGATTTTACTACATAGATATTTCTGAAAATGTTGTCCAGTACAGGTTGAACTGATCTTTTGTGTAGCAATTCATATAGCTAATATACTTGCTTAATTTTCTCTCTCCCCCTGACCTAGAAGGCTGAATTTAAGCTGTAAGTAGCAAAGTAACCCGCCTTTCTGAAGTACAGCTTTTCTCGCATTTGTTATCTCAGTAAGGATCTATGAAATCAAACAACCATTTGTAAAATTAGTTTTGAAAACAATGACCAATTTTTTTTAAGGAACCTAACACATACATTTTTCAGTTTAAAAAATTCTCTTGGTAAACAACTTGTTGATCACAGCTGGATTAATTTTTCTGAGGCCAACATTTGATTTGGGTTATGGATTTGACGCTTCCAAAAAACCATGACTGCTTGAAGTGCCACTCCTCACATCCCCCCACCTCTTTTATTTTTATTTATTTATTTTTTAACCAGCAAAGCATTAAAATAAATTCAATTAGAGAATATTGATACTGAGATGCGTGCAGCTCCAGAACTGGCTGGCTAGTCATTAGAAAAGTGATCAACTGAGTAAGGACAAATAACCAGGTGCAAAGTAGTTAAATCAAATTATTCTAGCTATTTGCTATAAAATGGCTATGTTGATTTTGTCTTTGATACTTCGCTGAAATCTAATAACTTTTATGGCCAATGAGGCATGAAATATTGCCAAAACCTCAGTGGCTCCAAACACAATGAAATTCAATTTTTATTTTATTTCAAAGGTTAAGTACTGCCATACATTTCTAAAGTTATGAGTTACCTCTGTCTAGTACTTGTCCAAGGGACCTTGGTTTAATGCTTTTCCAAAATGACCTTTTTTTCCATCCATTTTATTTGCAGTGGTATGGCTTATTGAAGAAGCATTTTTTTTAGAAAGGGGTAGAGGTTCATAGCAAACTATAAATGCCTGGATTTAGTCAAGTGCACATGAAAGATTTTCTCCAAGATTTTTTGTGTTTGAGTATAAACGAGGATATATTATGTGAACACAGCACGCCTGTGCTATGTACATATGCATGCATATACAGATTTGTAACAAAAGTTTATCATAAAATGTTGACTCCAAAGTTAATGACTGATCCTCTTGGCAAAGACTGGACCACACTGAGGCAATTCTGTTTGCGTTACAGAATTATTTCCATAGAATTGAATGGGCTGTAATGGAAAATTTGAAGGTCATTAGCCCGAGAGTTTTTGTCAACTATTCGACAGTCTGATGTTCTTTGTTTTCTCTCTGCACACTCACTTGCATGTAGAGTAGGAGAGGGTGTGTTAAAAGGTAGACAAAGGCATTAGTAGGAAATCCATGTGAAAGGTTCCTGCTGAATTATTTTTGGTTCATGACATATCTCCTAATCTGTTTGTTTAAAATATTTTTTTCCAGTTGATTTTTATGTTCTGCTCTAATAGTATTTAAGAGTTTTGGAAATGTAGTTCAGCTGTATCTGAAATACTTAGAACTCCCGCTTGTCTTTGTTGTTCAAAAGTGCCATTATAGCCAGAGATTAAATTAAGCCGCTTGTCTCCGATAGAACTTGCGCGTGCTGATGGATTTTGCTTGTTTGTTCCCTGGGACTGGAAACGCAGGCCACTGGGGATTTAGAAAGAGTTCTTGATGGCTGACACATCTATCCCAGTCTGCCCATTCACCTGTGTATATAATATGTGTGTATGATGATTTTTACCTTTTAAAAACAACTGTTTAGACTTATACAACTGGATATTTTGATGTAGATGTAGCTAAATGAGGGAAGTTTCTAACAGATATTTCTAAGATGGTTTGGATGTCAAGGACAGGTATTTTGCTCAGAAAAGACTTTGAGGTCATTACAGAAAATTCAGTTATTCAAGCCATTTTGTCACTTGATTTAGTGTCATTGTCTTATCTTTCTTAGTCTCCTTAATGACAAAAAATTTTTCAAGCAATACGTTCATTTTTCTAGCTGTTTTTTTTTTTAATACTGTGTTTTGCCTATGAGGATATATTTTTAATTTTTTTTTCCTAAAGACAAACTGATTTATGTGTGATCTGCAAGGACTGAACATGTACTGTGTACCATGCCCCTCTATTTATGCTTTGTATGTTTGGATCTCTGTATCACATAATAGCCAGTGATTTAATTACACAACTGGAAAAGTAGTAGGTACAACAGGTATGATTGCCTGGTTGCTATGGGAAGGCAAAATCATTTTGAAATTTAGCTGCTCATCTAAATGTGAGAAGAAGTGGACTGAGGTCATGGCTTTTAGTTCAGGTGCTGCAGCATAGAAAACAAATGTATCCAGTGCAACTTGCCAAAGTCATTCTCTGGATCTATTAATATCTATATAGACAGTCATTTTGAGGAAAAAAGAAGTTGTTTGGATTAATTTTCTAGATGTTATATTCCACAAAATTAAGTTTGCGTGGTGATTAAATATAATTCATTAAAGCGGTTGGATAACTGTGTCTGTGAACATGCAACACAACTACAAGCAAACAAACTTTCAGAGTCATTGGGTTAACTCCTTGCAAGAGTAGCAGAATGATTACTCAGCTGGTTGCTCTTAACCATCGCAGAGGACGTTGCAGTGTAAGGGGAGGTGATGTTCCTGGTAAAGAACTGTATAACTGGCTGTGGAAGGGATTTTTTTTTCCTTTACCTGGTCAATTTTTTTCAAAGTTGTGTCTGTTGGTAAAAGGCTGTGATCTAGTAAAGCACTCACCACATGCTGCCCCTTCCCAAGTATAATCACGGAACAGTCTGTGCTCCACTGTGCCAGGTCAGTTAACAGCCCCCTCCACTGTTAGTAGAGTTTCTGGTTGTTGCATTTGGGTTGGAACAGAAAACAAGCTAAACAAACAAACAAACAAACAAAAAAAAAAAAAAACAGGCTGTTGTTATTTTTGTTTATTATAATACAATTATCATTGTTTTGGGGTCATTTTCTTTTTGGACAGGGCTGTAGTCAGTGTGTTTGGTTTAAGGACATTAAATTCATGATGAAACTGTAGACCCTTGCTTTCTCCTTATCCTTTGTGATTAGGAAGTTGTTACGTTTGAATGCTTTTACTGCCTTCAACGTGAGACCTTTGGGCATCTATATCTTATTTAAACCTTCCAACAGTTGTGTTCTTGTGTTTTCTTTAGATTAATTGTTTTCATGTTTGGTCCTGAGAGTTCACAGTAACTTTAGCAGGTTGATTTACTTCCTCTTCAAAATCTCTTATCTTTCCTAATTATGGGCCAAGATTTTTTTTTTTCAGTGATATTTAACTCAGCAGCAAAAATTCTGCTGACCTACTAGTCTTCTAAGTTCATTAGATGTTTTTGAGAATAGCATCTTGTGTGCAGAGAGSGAGTTGGGGTTGGTGCTTTTTTTTCTTGAGGAAAGCATAAAGTGAAGTAGGAAATTTTTTTCACATTTTAATACAGGGAAAGAATATGTAAAGCTTCTTTAAATTTAGGTGTAAACTTTTTTAATCACTGCTCTTGGAAATAGAGGTCTCTTGAAATATACCTTGCAAAATCAGASTAGTATCAATTTATCAAGCTATGGTTTAAAATTGTCCTTTGCTGTCTATCACAACTCATTATGCTAGGACAAAGATTATAATAATAAATTATAATCAAAMTGCAGTATAAGTGATTGACTCTGAAGCAAATGAGTCTCCCCACACTGACCTACTTTGCTGCTTCTCCTGAGGCCAATCTCTGTTACTCAGCCACTCTCTTATGCCTAAAGTTAAGAGTTATCTGATGGGTTAAGTGATTGAGTGCGCTCCTTTATCAGAAGTTTTTGAGCAAAGAAAACTTGAATCTATTTATTGAAAATATTAGAAATATCAGAATGGGCAGCAACTTTGCAATCGGTTTATAGTCAAACTTGTAATTCTATGAAGAAGCATGGTAATAGCMAGCTGGTACACTCAACAGGAAATCAGGAGCTGGTGAATAGCTCAAGGAATATCTTCAAGTGTTTTCTATACACCCAAAGACTAAAGAAATCTGAAACCAATCAAAAGGTACTGAATCTCTGTTCAAAACCACTGAAAATGCCTGTATATGTATTTAACATTGTRAAGCATGACCTAATACTTAATGCAGTACTTGTTGACAAAACAAAAGCTTGTTCTCAATGCAAGTTTGAAAATTAAATTGAGCATTTTACTTCAGTAAGTTAAGGTAAAGATGATGCCAAGGGAATTATGTAAATTGAATATGACACCAGTCCCTGCTTTATGCTCCTGCCCTCTTAGGCCATTCCATAACTGATTACTCCTTCTCTACTCTTGCTGTATGTTAAGATTTTCTTTCCCTACCCCTCATTCTAGTAGGAACCTTAGCATAGTTAGAGCCCATGTAATGAAACTTCCTGAACAAGATGTCAAACAGGAGAGACCAGCRAGGGCCCTTAAGATTAGTCACCTTCACAAGCATTTAAAGGCTTGTTTATCAACTCTTTTGCTACACTTTGGAGATCTGTAACAGACAAAGACAAGGTGAATTAGTTCTCCTTTTGTCATTCTGTAGTTTTCTTTAGCATAGCACAGTTCAAGTTTACCCCACTCTTCTGCTAGTAACATAAAAAGTTGTATCAGAGAACATTTTTACTGTGAACTCTCCAATAACTAGATTTATGTATTCTACACAGGCTAAATATTATTAGYTGACCCATAAGAATATAGTTCCTTTGTAAATTAAGACGTTTCTTGAATGCATCTCAAAGGTCTGTGTCCAGACTACTGAAATTGGGAAAATAAAAACATAATCTTCTTAATGTATTCAAAGAACACTTGATCTGATGAGCAGTGCGTTGGGAGCAGGAAAGATGGAACCACACAAATGCGCAGGAACGTCTCAACAGTTACCTTCGATATGCCTAACCCATTGCCTTTGTGATTATCAGTAGGTAACATATGACTTCTGTTAGCAGCCTTTTGTTTTTKAGCTCTGCTTTCTCACTACCATCCGGATGTCTCTCCAGACTCTTCTTGCAAATTCATCTTGGATTGTTGTCCACATTTTTGAGTGTGTTTGTATTAAATTCCACTAGCTAGAGAGTACTYTGAAAATATAATTGGAGAAAGTGTTTCCGTACTTTTAAGATTCACAGTTAAAAACTATTTCTATAAGAAATGTAACATGTAAATGATGAATATTGAGTAAGGAATACATCTTAGCAAAATCACACAAGTAAGTTGAATAAATATGGTGAAATCTTGTCCCTGATRAGGTAGCTGTCAAAGTCCTCCTTTCCTTCAATTGGGCCATGATTTTATTTAAAATCTTATTCCTTTTACATCTTCCCCACACTAGTCAGAATTCTGATCGTATCTACAGCCTAGTTTGCAGCATTGACTTCTGTTTTTCTGAATGTATAACCTCTTTTATGGGAAATTTATTTAATTAGATAAAAGGATTTTCAAACTTTCTGAGTAAGAAAAAATTGATGGAGATGGATRTGGTAGTATAAGAAACAAGACAATTACTGAACACTGGTACACTTCATTTATAATTACTAATTATATATTCTTAATCATTCTATATAGAGCCACACTGTGGTGTAACCCCTTTAGGGACGTGTCTCATGAACATTTGTAAAGAGRTTATTTACTGTTTGGGTGCTGTTACACATCAGAGGTGCTATAGAAACTGTCAATGAATTAGTAATTCTCTGGAAGAACACCAGTCTTTCCAGTTGTGTGTTGTTTTCTTCTTTGTGCTTCAACTTCTTTCTAAATTATTCTGAATATGTAGGAGTTACCATGATTGAACAGTTTTCAGTGTAGCTGATTGTACAACTTCCAGCATCTTATAAACAATGTCGCCTCTGATATATGTGTCCRTGAAATCAAAGGCTGAGCCAGCCATTTCAATAGAAGTCTAAATTCACAGGCARGCAATGTGATTCATTTTCTAATAATTACAAAAGATAATGAAGTGAATCTTCTTATAATGAGCACTAATATCTTTATTTTGAAACTTTTTATCTACTCCAATCATAATTAATATAGTGACTCATAATATTGAGACTCCTTTTAAAAAATGTACTGGAAAAAAATATTTTGTTATAGTAGTGATTTTCTCTTGATGATGATAATTATCATATATTTAATTTTAAAAAATAAATTTAGCTACGTTTAATGCATTTTTTTAAGTTAAAAAATAATTTTCCCCTTTTTTGTTGTTTTTCTTTGCTTTTCTGTGTTCTGTATTAGCTCTCACTTTTTAAAAACACTTCCTAGTAACCACTTCCTCTTTCCTCTCTTCTGCAAACATGTACAGTATCAAAAACAACCATTTAATTGATAGTCTACCTCTTTCATGTTTCAGATTGATGAAAATTATAATTCAGAGCTCTGTGGTCTTCTAAAYTTTTGTTTGTCTTTGGACTTTTACACGTGAGGAGGTATAATTTCTCACAGGTGGAGACATTTGTACAAAGAGTAAATACCAGGTTACATTTAAATTTTTTACATTCTCTGAAGAATTTCTTTACCTTTGAAAGGGATATTATATTTCACACTAAAAGTTGCATGCTGAAAGATTTCCAAAAAGTTTAATGTATCCATGAAATAAATTTGGGATCAGCTTTTGAGAAATAGCCATCTCTGGAAGAAAATATCTCAATAGTATATTGGTACAAAATAGGACAAAGTATAAAGAACAGCTATGAGAAGAAAGATATATTGCAAGCATATATCTATAAAAAGCTTTAATCTGAAAGGAGCAGAAAAGGAAAGAGCTACCATCAGCAATAACTACTTCATAACCATGTATTTGGAGAGTTTTAATCTGAAAGCTGACATGGTCACACTATAGGATAATGAAAATTGATAGGATTTCAGCACAAAAGATGGAGGTGTAAAGTAGTTGGGAAAGGATGAATATTTTAGAAGCTCAAGACACTGACAAGAAATCCATGAACTAATGAATAATCATATGGTTAGGAGTCACAAGCCCACATCCTGTGACTGATTCATGTGACGTTACACAGGCTGCTTAATACGTTTGGTCTTTGCTCATTCGTATTCAAAATGGAAATAAACGCTTGCCTGTCCTTCTAAAGCACTTCCAGGCTCAGGATGACAGCATGTGTGCTTCTGCATTGCTGCTGAAGGTGGAACATTTTATCAGCAATATTGGCATCAATAATGTGTGTAATGTACAAAATAGGAATAAAACTTTCCATTTTCCTTTGGCACRAGAAATTAGGCAGGATATTCTAGTATATTTATATATGTCCATTTACATCTGCTTTTCTCTTTGACACTTAGAGACACATAGGTTCTTTCATGGCAAATCGAAGAATAGTAGTAGACATCAAGTTGCTCATTCAGTTACACTCACAGCAAAACTTTCATTTCGCTTTGTGGAGTCCTAAATGCTAAATATCACTATGATTTCATTAAGGTATAAAAGTTACTACAGTTTTTGCTTACACAATATGGAAAGAAAGCAAACACACAGTATGAAAATAGTGTTTTTTTCTGTCCATGAGACTAGTAGAGAGAATGAAAGGACATTCTTTTTCTCTCAGATGTTTATATACCTTTAATTCCCTACATAACTTTAGTTACTCAGTAGTATGAAATTTAAAATATCCTCCCCATCCCCAAAGAAAAGCATCAGAACACTTTATTAACTAATTAAATGATTTAAATAATTCATATTATACATAATTGCATCCCTTTGATTGTCATGTGTTAAAAAYGCCAATTTATTTTCAGTGTTCAAAGGTAGGTTCTATAGGTAAACTTGTAACTCTCCAAATACCAAACCAAGAAAAAAAACTAGGAAAAAAAACATATTTATCTTTTATTTAAACAAAATAGGCTAGGCTTTTTTCATTTTTCAGTTCTTAAAGAAAAGAAAAGAAAAAGGTTATCCTGTGAGAATCGTAGATTTTTTCCCCCCTGCCTTGGCATGATTAGCTCTATCTGTTTCAACCCAGAGGAGTCCAGTCATGAGGAAGAAGGGAGGCAGACTTTGCAAAAACACGTTATTGCATATCCAAAGGTATCTTCTCCAGTCCATAGTAAGCTTCTGCCTGTAGTACTGTTTGCAATCAAGAAGTTGCCTTTTTTTTTTTTTTTTTTTTTTTTTTTTTTTTTTAAGGCTGCCATAGGTTTTCTCATATTCTGAAGGGACTAAGACACAATTTGGTAGAGAATCACTGTACTGAGTTAATGCTTAAGTAGCCTAACCAACTAGGGGATGCTCAGGCCTGTTGGCTTCCATACTCTGATGTGCAGAGACAGTAATACATCCACTGTCTTCCATGGTTTGTGCTCCACATGTACAGCCCAGCACTTATGGAACAGCAGCACTCAGCCTTTCATGAGCGATCACCTCCCAGCCTAGGAGGATGTCCACTGGGACAGGACTCCTGGCTATTAAGAATGACATAATGAGAGGAAAACATTTAGGTCTTAAATACCTTCAACCACCCCAAAATGTTACAAGCATGTAGGCTTACTAAATATATATATGTATATATATATTTATAATTATATATTATATAATATATATATAATTATATATATATTATATATATTATAGAAATATTATATTATATCTGTATTATATAAATATAGATATATATTATATATTATATATATATATGTATAATATTTAAATGGCAAGGTTTYGGAAACTTCAGTGCAATGGAATTCAGTGACAGCAATAAACATATTTTATATCATGTTTCTACATTTTACTTGATTTCCTAACAGGGATTTTTAAAGGTATGGGGGAAGGGGAGGAAAGYGTGCTCAGCTAGTTTGTAGCATGTGTATACGACCCTGCTGCTAACTGAAGGAAGTCTGTACAGATTATTCCTAGTTTTGTWGGTTTGTCAGAAGGACTCTTGCAACATTTTAAATGTTCTTGATGATATGTGTGATAAAAATATCTTCGTTTTCCATACGAAGAGGACTTTGTCCATTCAGCAAGCATTTTTCACTCATACAGAAATTCAGCTCTACCTGTTATCCATCTTTATTAGTTCCGTTATCTTCTGACTCTAGAACAATATTTGAACTGCTGTGCCTCTGCCAACCAGCACTTCTCTGTAGCTACTCAGGATAGCTGCCTTTCCTAGTAGCTATTCCTAATAATGTTAACGATGAAAGGCAATCGAATGGCAGCGCCTGCTGGCCTTGGTAAAGATGAGCTTTAGTCAGAGAGTGGTTGATCAGCCTGATGGAAGACAGAGCTGCTTAGAAGGGGGTAGACAACTGATTTCCAAAGGTTTAGACAGTCACAACATCCAAGTGCTGAAATAGGTAGTAAGTATGTTAAATAATTAATATCTGCTTCCGTATGAGTGTAGATGAACAGCAAATCAGGTGAACTTAACACAGCTTATTTAATACTCAACAACCCCCAGAAAAGACGTTTCAAAATAATTACATGTACACAGTAAAAATAATTGTGTAATCCAGTAAATATCAAATTTTTTCTCTAGATGTCAGACCCTATCGCTCACCTACCTTTTTTATTTTTTAAGCAACTTTTATAATAAATTAAAATAATTGCTCCTCATCCAGTTAGGAAAATAAACTAGATAAATGTTTCTGGTTTCTGTGTTTTGTTTTGCTTTTGTTTTTTACGGATTTAGGGAGTGAAATGTGGATTTGATGAATCATAAATACTAGGGAAATAATTAACAATGTAATTTAATTTAACTGGCATCTATTTACGTGGTATTGAACCAACACAAAGTAAATATATATGTTGATTTCCAGATGGAATTAAATAATATATCCCATAATGTCAGTGACCATGGCTTTAAGCATAACAAACAAATTTGGCGTTTTGCTTCATTGGATTACAATTTTCTTATTTCTATTAATATGTACTTTTATTGATTTATAAAGTATTTAATTATGTACTATACGACATTCTGATTAAAAGTAAAGAGTATAGTCATTATAAAAATGAAATATATGTTTAATATTTCTTTTTTAACCTAATGGATAGATCTGAAAATAGATGTAGGGAATCATCATTCAACCAGAACATTCCTAGCTGGCTAATCAAAAATCCATTTTTGGCCTGTTTTTTTCAATAGTTGGGAAGAATTTGGAAAATTATTGCTAGTAAAACTTACAGATAACAGAAGTTGATAGGATTCTAACTCAGCAGAGTAATCTTCCTTAAAAAGCTCACCAACTTTTTATCTTCAAAAATCTCAGATTTTTTTTTCAGAGAGTATAATACAGAATACAGAAAAACAACAAAAAATTGTATACTATTGAAGGTGCCAGGCACACAAAAAGGACTATAGGATGAAGGACTGGAAAACTGTAGCACAAAAGGAATGTGGTTTCTTTTAGTGTTTAATGCTATGTAACTTGTTAGAAAATGAGTAAATGTGATCATTGGATGTGAACGCAGAATGGAGGTAATGAGGGTATTACAAGTTTACAAGTTCAGCAGGCATTACCGTGAAAGTTGTTGGAAAAGGAAATTTGGCTTTGTGATCCACGTTCTAGAAAGGATGATTGATAAATAAGAAAGCTTTCCAAGCTGAGAAAAAGAATAAATGATAATCTCAGTCTGCAAAATTTGATATCTTATTAAAAATTTGATTTCTTTCTGGAAACATAAATGATGATTATAAAGTAGTCGGAAACTTTGAATTATCTTACTTTCCTTGCAAAACATCCAGTAACGGCCTCTAAATATCTGACAGAGGTAAAAATTGAGAGCAAAGAGACCATGGCAAGTACAACAACCAAAGCAGAAACTGGTGTGTGCTTAATACAATAATTAATGCTAAATGAACTCCACTTACATGTGGAGCAAATCAAGTTCTAAAATCAGCCTAATGAAAAAACTTTGKTTTTTTTCATGAAAATTTCTTGGTTTGAATTCACAGTACAGAATGGGAGTTGAACACTTTAGATTTCTGGATATATAATCTAAGAACTATACATTCCTATGCCATATAGTTAGTTGTCCGTGGTTTCTAAGATTTGTGCAAAAAAATTAAGCAAGTTTTTCACTCTTAGTGTTTCCTTTTTTAAAAAAATATATATTTTACCTATTTTAAGGTTTCACTTAGCACTCTGTGCTCACCTTCTTCCTCAAACTCCTTTTTGTAGCCATATGAATTAGTAAGATTGTTGTTTGTATCACAAAATTAAAATGCGCAAGGGAAAGATAGTTGACTCTTTTAACCACATCTTTTTTTTCCTATTTCCTTCTTTGCTTGAATCAATTTAGAGAGTCCATAATTTGAGAATATTGGAATGGTTCAGGGTCATTATCACCTTGTCTAATTTCAGCTATTATACTGTTGAACTGTGTTATTTGTCAGAGGTTTTCATGGATAAAAGTGTAAAACAATCTGAGAGTTTTCCCTACTTACAAGTTTACTTTTTTTTTTTACTCTTTTTTGTTTGTTTGTTTGTTTTTAAATATTCAGCATGATAAAGAGTTTGTCTGAAGGAAGATTGTTCCATGAAGGCCCTTAGCTCCTCTTTGTCAATGCAGTAGTCAGGGAAGGATTTCCTGTAATCTTTCAGACTTTATTTGTGACACTGCTTCTCAGTGATCTCAGCTGTTCTGCATAGCTAACAATAATTTGCATTTTTACTATCTGAATGTGCCTGACATACTGCACCAGATCAAAGGCTAATCTAGCCCTGTATCCTGAATGGAGCTTATATATCCCTGAATGGAGCTTTTGGAAAGAATAGGGTATAGTGAGCAAATGGTGCATATTAGGATTTATTAGTGAACAAACAGAGAACAGAAAGCATGATACTGTTTGCTCATATCTTGAATATTGTTGATAATTCTCATTTCTCTTCATCTCAAAAAAAAACAAAAAAAAAAAAAAAAGAAAAGAAAGAAAGAAAAAAAGAAAAATTGGAAGGCTCAGACCTGTGGTAAGAAGGTATTTGAATACTTTAAGATAAAGAACATCTAAATGAGCCTTGAGAAAATAGGCTAAGACTCCCCTGTCTGGCTTAGAGACCCCCTGATTGGAGAGAGGTGACATGTGTATTGGAGGAGAGAGAGCGAGCGAGCTATGAAAATGAGTGTTAATGGATTGTTGAGCAAGGACTGATATTTTATTTATTTATTACCATCCCTTCAAGTACAAGGACTAAGGGACATCAAATGAAATGATCAGAATCATTTGTTGAATGTCGAAGCAAACGTAGAGTATTGACGATGTATTGACCTTCTCCAGACAACTGGTGATTTGAGGGACCTAAGCCATTTCCTACCTCATCTCTTCTCTGAAGAATCATGAAGTTTTTTTACTTTTTTTCCTTGTATTTCTGATTATCCTTTTTGCTCTTCTCCATTTCTTTTTCAAGTTCTGTTTAAGCTCCCTTTTCTGATAGAGATCAGAACTGCATGTAGTGTTCAAGATATGGGCATATCAGTGCTCCTATAACGACATCCTGTTTTTTCCTGTTCTTTCCTGGTAAATCCTTACACTTTCCTCTTTGATTATCTTTCCAGAGATCTTCTGCCTATGACCTCTGGTCAGGGAATGAGAACTGCAGAGAGATGTGTGCCACAAATACTTTTTCTTACTTATTAAAATTTGTCATCTCTGAATTTCATTTGCTGTTTTATTGCTCAGTGATGCAGGATTGAGGCCCTTTACAGTTCTTCAGGCAGCTATGTGATAACTGATGACAAAATTATGAAAAGTAAGCCTTGCCACTTACTTTTCATGCTTGTTTCTGAATCCTTTATGAAAATGTTGAACTAGCATCCCATTGCTATCTTCTCTTCATATGTGAAATTAGCAATTTATTTTCGCTTTGTTTCCTCCTTTTTGACCATGTGTTAATTATACAATGTACATATGAATACATGCTGTGTTTTCATTGTGTATGCATGTGTTGGCAGAAAATAGCTCACTCTATGTTAATGAGCATCTTGTTTTTGCAGAAATGGGAAACAAAGGCAACAGAATCAACTGCTGGCAGTCACTGGTTATGATTTGAGAATACAAAAGTTTGTCACAAACGTATCTCAAATTTATATTTAGCTTTATCCAGTAGATGTCTGACAGTTGTTGAAGAAGCTAATCATCTTTGTACAGACACCATATCTTACAAGTTTCCTGGCTTAGTATCAACTGCAGTAGGAAGTCACTTAGATGTTTTTAATTTCTTTAGTACTTGAGCTGATTAAGGTATTTCTTTTGGCTCCACTTGTGCTTGTTCTTTTGAGCTGGACATACAGATGAGCATATGCATTCTTTTGATTTTTGTCTAGTTTTCCCATGCAGTGCTGGTGTCAAAACAAATAGTAATATATTTACATTCTCTTATAAATGTATTCTCCCCCTCCCCACACACACACCCTCCCTTTTCCTGGTAGGTGAATGTTTGAGCTAGATTTCACATGTCTTAAATCACCGGGAGATCAATTGTATTAGAGCTAAGAGAAAGATTGCATCTGTTTATCAATGTAATTCAGCCTTTATAAGTGTAGCCTTTGTCCTTTTATTGTGTGTGTGTGTGTGTGAGCCTCTTCTGTGTGAGAGACATGATTTAGTGTAGTGTAAATATTACTTCTTCCAGTTTGTTTCAGAGCAAGTGAAAGTGTTCTCTTGGAGAGTTAGGGTAGATTGGAAACCATTAGTTCAAGAGAAGTGATTTCTTTAGGTGTTCAAAACATCACAGGTGATACTCTGATAAGGCCATGAATTTGCTGAAATATCCTGTGAACGTGAGCATTTGTGATATAGGTAAGTGTGAACATGAGGAATAGAAGGCATTTTATTCARAGTTTTCTCTTATAGGCCTTATTTTAGAAATCCTAATGTGACTGAGAAATTAACATAGCAAGATTAGCTGATTAACTCCAATGTTTACTACCCCAAACTGTCACATTCATCAGAAGAGATTAAATCTATAGAAAAAGCCTTTTTCTTTCTTTCTTTTTTTTTCCATTTTAGGTTCTTCTAAATTTAAATATACTGAACTAGTTTAGTTTTATTAAATTGTGGAATTCCTTAGAATTTTGAGATCTAGACATTAAATGAGTCATTTTAGTCATGTCAATTACTTCTATATAACATTTCTGATGGAAACATGTAGGAAAGAATGTTCTATTGGATATAGATTTTCAGTATACTTGAAAATAACTGAGCTGATTAACAATAAAAGTGCTGATTTTGAGCACTGAAAATGCGAAAAAATAAATTTTGAACATGGCAGTTTTACCTACTCTATTCTAAAAGATTAAAAGTAACAGAAAAAGGAATAATACTTGAGATAAAAGTTTAAAATCAAATCTTAACTATAGCATCTATTATGTGTATTCCAGTGGGCTACAGGCAGTACGTGAATAAAGCACATTCTGTGTATGTGTCAAAATAATTTAGAGATTATGAAAATAGCTCTGCTCTCTAGAATCAGTCAGTACTGGACATCAGCAAAAAGAGAGAGGGAATTATTGGCCTCTATTTAAGTATACGAGTTCAGAAGCATCTCTTGATATTGGGATGATACCCCTCATTAAACTGGCAGATTTCACAAGTGTAAATTGGCCTAAATTGGCTAAGGAATCTAGCGTGAGGTTTCATATGATTAGCCATATTATTACGCTATTTGTAGAGGTCATTGATGCTATGTGCATTTTAATACAAAGAAAAATGTAAATGGTAAGAATAAAACCTCTTGCACATTATTTGTCTTTGGATGCATGCTGACAATTTATATGAATTTGAGAAAACTGTTCTGTGAAACTTGTAGTTCTCTAACAGGTAAATAATTAGTAGAGTAGAGGAGTATAGAGGGATGCACTGTTTAGTGTTATCATTCTGTGTTTTTAAGTGTACAACCTGTCTCCACTACAAGGCAATTGAAAGCAATCTTGAACATCAATGATTTATTCCCTTTTGGTAATTTTATTGTCAGTGATAAATGAAAAGGTGATGCTAATCAATCATTTTGAAAATATTTTTAGTTTGTTATCTTAAAAGAAAAAAATAAAAAAWTCAGCGGTGATTTCTGATTTTATGCATGCCCTGTGCCTCTGCGTAAGCCTATGTGCAGATCAGTGCTTGATCGAGTAATTGACACATTAGCAGGCAGAAATGGACAAGACAGTTTGGTGTCTGCCTCTTTTCAAAAACAGAAAAAAAATATATAATAAGGGAAATCAATAAAAAGTCAGAAGCTCAGAAAAAGACACAGAAAAGCATTATCATACTATAGTTTTCCTAGGGTTTGACTTAGAAGATTTTTTTTCAGTAAACAGCAGGGTAGCTCTTTTGGTTATTGGTGCTTATCCCTGAGTTAAGTAGTTACTAATTTTAACTTGGTTAATTGTATGTAGATTGCTTTGAGAGTACTGCAGGTGTGTGTGGGGAGGGGGAGCAACAGCAACAACAACAAAAAAATGATTTTTTTTGATGTGAACCAAAATAGAAGCATGTGGTGGTTGTGTGTTGTGCCTACTGTAATGATGATAGCAGAAAAAGACAGACGTGTACAGGACTCTGCAGTATTTGTAAAATGTATACTGACAGTAAAGCTAACTTACTATCTACCAAACCAAGACTGAGTTAGCAGAGCTTGGCTATCAAATGAGTTAACTGATAGATAAATAAATATAACTTGCATAAATACCTTTCTCGAGAGTTTGTAATTAATTCTCCCTTGGGAAGTTTTGGAAAGATCATGCTCATAATCCTTTCTAAATTTTAAAACTTCTATGAAGGCAAAAATTCCACCAGAAGCCTTTTTCTTATTAGGAACTTTTAATGGCCAGAGAAAGTGATGCCACTGTGTAGCTGATGGGGTTGGAATCTCAGTGTAACAGAAAGAAGATTTGAAGCAAGGTGTGTGATGGGGTGGAACTAGGAAACAGCAATTGATGCGTACCTATATATTAGCCATTTACTACTACATCTTTGACTACTTCTGGACTAGAAGGAAGTCGGCCTCTTTTGATACATTAGAAAAGAGGTTTTTGATCAAAGTTGATCTTTTTTTTTCCTGAGAGAATATTTTCAACTGTTAACTTCTACCAAAATGAAAATTTTGAACCAAAAATGTTTCTTTATCATTTAATAAATGAAGTTAATGATTAGTGTGAAAGGACTTCAAAATGATTTTTAATTAGTTGTCTTTTTTTCCTGACTAGATTATAATTTTGTGTACAATGTTGGTTTGACTTTAAAAGTTTACCCTAATTAAAGAAAACTCAACTTAATTGTACTTTCAATATGAGAATTTGCAAAATTTCCCATGAAATCAATTTTTTTCTTCCATATTGCCAGAGGGCAAAGAGATATATCATAGAGTATGTCACATAATTTCAATCTGGGTTGAGAAGATACTAAACCAAATCTGCAAGAAAATTGGAACCTAGCTATCATCAAATTTTTCCCCTCCTCCTCCAAATTCTGGCTTTTGCAACTGGCCTTCATACGTGAAGTCAGCTTCAGGATAGGACTTGCACCAAAGAAGAATCTCTCCAGGCTAAATTTTGTTTCATTTCAAGCCAAGGGGAATGGATGGTTGTTATTTACAGGGATTCATTTTTTGGGGGGAAAAAAAAAGAATAAATAAAAACACGAAACCAAAAAACTTCCATGGCATCAGACAGCACATGAGAATGGCTGTTCTTTGTCAAGTCTGACAATGAAGGCTTTCCCTCAAGCCTATGGTGAAGAATGAGTGTCGTGACCCATGAGAGATGCAGAGAAAGTAATAATGTTTCCGGAAGAACCTCTTAAAAAAAACAGCAACCTGAGGAATTATTTTGTCATCATAAAGACAGCTTTTCAAATGCACTCCTGCCAATCCATTTCCTCTGTTAGCCACATTGAAGCGGGCATTAAGCATGCTTTTTTGGATTGCCCAGATATGTATACGCAACTAATGAAAACTTTGTGCATAAAAAGTGTGTGTGCTTTAATCTATGAAATATTTGGTTAATTCTAGATGGAACATTTCATTGTAGAAAAACTTTTAGGGGCTTTCCCTCACACAGCATTTCAGAACTTCGGTAAAAGGCTTTTGCTTCCATCTGTTCTGAACAGTTGGTTTTGAGTAGATAACAATTAGACTGTTTTTTTTTTTTTTTCTCTCATTTTGGTGATGCAGTGTTTTTGCTTTCATTCTCAACAATCATTAAAGTACAATGATGTTTAGGTTAAATTATTATTATTATAGGTAATTACTTGTATCATTACTTTCCTGGTTTTCAAACCATCATTTAGCAAATGTCAACAGTAAGTCTGACCATTTTAAAGTTTAGGTGGACTAAGATTACTTTTTTCTTTCATGTTCTTTGATGATAATTGGATTCCCAGTGTACAAAATAATCATTGCAGGCAATGAACAGCAGTTTGTTCTTTTGTTATCTGCTGCTTCAGGGTTTTTGTGCGTGTGTTTTGCTTTATTTTTCATTTTAGCACAAGGAGAGAATTCTGTATCACACACCGTGGATGTCATTCATTCAGACGTTCTACGCTAGTGCCAAGTAGTGCTCCTTACAACAGTGTTTCTAGCAGCACTGTCTCTAGTGTCTTTCAACTTCATTGCAGGTTCATTTCACTGATTGTTTTTAAGTTTATCATTCCAAATATTTGAAAACTCTCATCTGGAAGTTTTCAAAAATTAACATCTTTCTTTTTCTCTTATCCTCACTATTTGTTTCCCTCTCTTATCTCTCTGCCAGCTTCCATCACCTTTCTCTAATTTTCTCTGGATCTTAATTATTATCTCAAAGTTGCCTAAAGAGCAAACAGAAAGCCCATTAACTCCCAAATATGTTGCTTATTTAACAAGTTTTCTTAAAATATATATATATATATATATATATTTCCCCTTTCTATACTGAAACAGTGCTGTTCTTTGATTTTATGTCTACCTAGAGGATTAATTATAGAGTAGTCAAAACTCATGTGGAGCAAACCTCTGGAATTACAGGGTTCTCTCCCACTCCTTGCATGCACAAAACAAAGGAAGATTGCACACTACATAGAGAAACCTTGGTGTGCATCTTGTTAACATGAATGAGACTGAGCAGGCTGGGCCAAATCCAAAAGTAATGTAGTTAAAAAAAAAAAAAAAAAAAAGCCCTAGACTCTTTTTTTGTTTTCATTCTCTTAAGAATTCCACACACTTGATAGCAATAGGTCTAAACTAATTTAATATACATGCTAAAACCACATGGCACTAAGTCTGTCTGAGCGTGGATGGCAGTAATTTGGAAATACTATTGCATATTTACCTTTAGTTTTTACAGAACAGGGGAGTAGGATGAAGACAGTAGCATGTATGCAGCCAGAAAGCGTGAATCAACAATACAAATGTTATAAGTAGCACCGAGAGAGAACACTTTTTAAAATGAAAAGTTATGATTCTTTATTGCTTTGGTTTAATATTGAAGAACAGATGATTTTAAATATGTCAACAGTTGTTTGGGTCAACAGTTGTTTTCACAGCTGATGTTTCTAGTTTCTGTTTCTACAACCATGGAACCCTCTTTGAAGACTGACAACTGCTTGGAAGAGATAGGATCCACCTGACAAAGTGGGGCAAAATTATCTTTACCAACAGACTGGCCAACATGGTAATGAGGGCTTTAAACTGGGAAAGATGGGGGAAGGAGAAAATGACCAACAGTCAAGTAAGGAAGTGATGGGGATGAAGCTGGCAGCCGAAGGATCTGGGGTGATATCCTGACCTCTTAATCAGCAAAACAGGGTTGAACCGGAATTGCCCCAAGCATATATTTGGAAATAAGGAAGTGCTTACAGAACCACATTTTGGGGAAACAGACATGCCCTTTCTAGGAGGTCAGCACATCAAGGTGCTTCTCTGAAGCACCTGTACACTAATGCCATCAGCATGGGGAACAAACAGGAGGAATTAGAGGTCTGAATGAAATTGCGGGGCTACAATGTTGTTGGAATCATGGAGACATGGTGGGATAGCTCACATGACTGGAATACTGTGATGGATGGATGGATGTGGAGTCTTTAGGAAGGACAGGAGGAGAAGGCAAGGAGGGTGAGTTGTCCATTATGTGATAGAGCTCYGGGAATGTGTGGGGCTTGCTTGGGGATGTGTGAGGGGTCAGCTGAGAGCAYGTGGTCAGGATTAGCAAGCATACCAATATGGGTGACACTAGTGGGTGTCTGCTATAGACCACCAGATGAGGAGGAAGAAATAGATGAGGCCTTCTACAGGCTGCAGGAGTAGCCTCAAGTTCAGAGAGCCCTAGTCCTGGCTTTCAACCACCCCAATATCTGCTGGAGGGACAATATGGCAGAGCACAAGCAGTYGAGGAAGCTTCCAGGGTACATTGATGGCAACTTCCTAATGCAGATGATTGATTAGCTGATAAGTAGAGATACTCTGTTGGACTTCAGCAAGGAAGAGAGTTAGCAGAGATGTGAAAGTCAGACAGCCTTGGCTGCGGTGACCACAAGATGGTGGAGTTCACATCCCTGCAAAAAGAGAGCAGGGCAAAAAGCTGGATCACAACCCTGGACTTCAGGAGAGCAGCCTTTGGCCTCTTGAGAGACTCACTTGGAGGAATCCTATGGGATATTCTTTCCTGGAGAGAAGAGGGRTCCAAGAGAGCTAGTTGATAGTTTAGGATCGCATCTTCCACTCTCAAAAGGAGTCTGTCTGAACAAGCAGGAAATCAAGGAAGGACAACAGGAGAGCTGCACAGATGAGCAAGGAGATTTTGGCTCAACTCAAACTGAAAAGAAAGTGTGTAAGAGGTGGYAACAGAGACAGGTGACCCAAGAGGAATATAGAGACACTGTCAGAGCATGCTGGTGTGGGGTTAGGAAGTCTAAAGCCCACTTGGAGCTGAGACTGGCAAAGGACATTAAGGGCGACAAATAAGATTCCTACAGGTACACTAGCAGCAAAAGGAAGTCTAAGGAAAATGCGGCCCCACTACTGAATGAGGTGGGGAATTTGGTGACAAAGGATGTTGAAAAGGCTTTTRCCTTAGTCTTTACTGGTAAGACTGGCCTTCAGGAAGCCCATGCCCCTGAGACCTGTGGAGAGATGAAGATTTACCCTTGATGGAGGAGGTTCAGGATAGGGATCACTTATACAAACTGGACAGATATGAGTCTAAGGGTGCTGATAGGATGCACCCTTGAGTATTGTGGGAGCTGGCCAGTGGGAGCTGGCAAAACCACTGTCAATTATCTTTAAAAGGTCATGGTGATCAGGAGAGGTWCCTGAGGRCTGGACACRAGCAACTGTCACTTCTATCGTCTTCAAGAAGTGTAAGAAGGAAGATCCAGGACACTATAGCCTGATCAGCATCCATCCCTGGGAAAGTCATGGAGCAATTAATCCTGGATACCATTTCCAGACATGTGAATGACAGCAAGATGATAAGGGTAGTCAGCATGGATTTACACAGAGGAAGTCATTCTTGAACAAACCAGGATCTTTCCATGATGTGGCTTGGTGGTGAGGAGAAAGTAGTGAATGTTGTTTACCTTGACTCTAGTAAGGATTTTGACACTGTTTTCCATAACATCCTTGTAGACTAGCCGATGAAGTTGAGCTAGATGAGCAGACAATGAGGTGAACTGAAATGAGACTGAACTGTTTAGCATCTTCATTACTGACCTGCAAAATGGGACTGACCACACCATCAGTAAGTCTGCAGCTGATACAAGCATGGGAGGAGTGCCAGATACACCACATCRTTGTGCTGCCATTCAGAGGGACTTTGACAGGCTGGACAAATTGGACAACAGGAACCTCACAAAGGTCAACAAAATGAAGTGCAAAGTTCTGCACCAGGGGAGGAATAATCCCATCTACCTGTACATGCTTGATGCCAGCCAGCAGGAGAGCAGCTCTGCAAWGAAAAAACTGGAGGATCCTRGAGGACAAATTGAACATGAGCCAGCAATGCACCCTCATGGCAAGGACAACACTCTTCTAGACTGCATTAGGCAGRGCATTGCCAACCGGTCAARGGAGGTGATCCTGCTGCTCTACTCAGCCATGGAAAGGCCACATCTGGAGTGCTGGATYCAGTCCTGAGCTCCACAGTGCRAGAGAGATGGACATACCCAAGCAAAGGGGCACAAAAGGCATCTCTCATATAAGGAGAGGCTGAGAGAGCATGGCCTGTTTAGCCTGGAGAAGAGAAGGCTCARTGTTTTATCAATGTGTATAAATATTAAATAGGAGGGAGTAAAGAAGACGGAGCCAGACTCAGTGACTCTTCTCAGTYAGACTCTTCTCTTGTCCAGTGACAGGACAAGARGCAAAAGGCACAAACTGAGATGTAGGAAGTTCCATCTGAACATAAGGAAAATCTTTTTCACTCTGAGGGTGGCTGAATACTAGAACTGGTAGCCCAGAGAGATTATGAAGTCTCAATTCTTGAAGGTATTCACAACCTGACTGGACATGTTCCTGAGCAACCTGCTGTAGCTGATCTTTCTTTGAGCAGTAGGATTAGACTGGATGGTCTGTAGAGGTCCCTTCCACCCTCAACTATTCTGTGATTGCATGAGAAAGAAATATAAACTATTGAATGCAATGTAATGACATAGAAAAGAATAAAGCGTTAGTCTATTTTCTTGCTGTGGGATTACCTAGACTGAAAAACATCTCTGCAGTTACTGTTCTACTATCTTGATAATTCTCTAACCCTACTTCCTGAATAGYTGTTTCTTTGCTTTTCTGCTTCCTGGATAAAACATTAGTATTCCATAGTATTCCATAGTATTGYATTAATAAAGGTGAGAGTGTGGGGTTTTGCTGAAATAGTTAGTCAAAATTGTCTTTGCTGTGCTGGCTTTGCACCAGCAATGGGAATTTATATTCCTTGGGACCTAATAAGGAAGATTTATTAGAAGTGAAATAGAGTTTGGGAATTTGGAGGAAAATTCAGAAACTGTGGCATGAACTAGGTTAAAACAGGAGAAGAATAGGCCCACTGAGCCCAGAGCACTGAAGCTAGGGAGTGAAAAGCTACTGTTTCTGAAGTTTTGGTGAGTAGGGATAGAAAAAGGGGGAGGGGAAGGAAATTAAGTAAGATGGAAAGAGAAAGGTAATAGGGCTCTCATACAGGTTTCATGAGTTTTAAATAAATGTCATAACTTAAAAATTCATGTGATTTTAATTTAGTGCTTGTGCAGACTCTTGAAACTTGACTCTTAAAACTTGTGCAGCTGTGAGCTGAATCAGACATAAAGCGTTACGGGAAACCACWAAAAGAAATTCTCAGCTTTATCTCCTATTTTTGTGATGAAAAAAGCAGGAAAGTTTTCTTTTAAGAGTGTATATCCCACTTAATCTGGATATGCCTTGCTTTTGGTACATACACTGTGTTTATCATAATGAAGTTTCTATTGCATCTTTTGTGTAATTCTATTTGACATGTGCCTTACCACTTATTTGAGTACTGTCTGTCTGTCTCATTGTCTCTTGTAATGCTCATATTCCAGGTGTTKGAAAAAAAGAGCAAAATAAGGAAACCCTCTTGTCTTTGCAGCATGTATATTACCATGTTAGTATAAAGTAAATGTCATTTTAAACTGTCTGCTTTTTGAGAATATAACTTAAACTGCCTTCTGATTTTAAAAACAGTATATTTGAATTGATACTGGAAGTTAGGGTACTATGAACATACTTAAAGCTTTATTCAAGCAGGCTCCTATATCCGTGTAGTGCTTTTTTGTAGAGTTCTGATTTGAATAATAGAAAGAGRTCACAAATGTTATTCTTAACATTTAGATTGTTTCTTCTATAGATAAATAGATAAGCTGAACAGTTCAGCTTGAACATGAGAAATATCTTAAAGGACTAACTGTGGAATTCATTTGTAAAATAAAATGGTTATGCAATATAAAAAAATAATTTGATCTTACTTCATAAACAACCCCGGCTTTGCAATGCCCAGCTTTTACAGAGGAGCTGGTGCATTGCAGTCACTTATTTTTCTCCTACTTTCCAAAAGACCAAAAAGATTGATTGGAAAAAGCTGACTGATTAATAGATTACAAGATAAATAGATTGGTAAGTAGATCACAAGATAACATTGTGGTTGGGCATGGGGCCAGTGTGTATCTTTTAAACATTGGTCAGATATCTCATAGTCCTTTCCTTCTGACTTTTGAGCAGGGGTTAGCTCATGATCCAGCTTGTGCTGTGCCACAAATATATGTTGTTTTCTGGAAGGATAAAATAATGGAGAGAAATTTGTAAATAACAAATAACATGCATATTCATTCACTCAGATCTCAGAGTAACTCCAGCTTTGTTTTATCTTGCAGCACGGAAAATACTTTTTTTCATGTAATGTGTTGTGAAAAGTAATCTTCAAAGTGGCCAGAATCTCAGTTCAAATATCTCCTTGATAACATCATAATTATCCAAACTATCTATATCTCTTGATGTGGGATTTAGCTCTCACAAGAAGAGAGAGGTTAATGAAATTTCTGGGATTTTCTTTCTCAGAGGTCAGAGATATCACAGTAACATTTTATGATTATATTTGATAGTTCTATTCCACTTGGATCAGAAATTATAGTGAAAAATACAAATGAAAAATTATGTGAAAGGAAAAAGCAAACATAACCCTAACTTTTTTTTAAACATCAAAGAGACTGCCATCAAGTTCAGGTAATTCTCATTTTCCTGGAACTAGTTTAATTATTTTTTCTCAAACAAGCGTTATGAATTCTTACACTTTTTAATCACTCATGACAGATGTTTTAGGAGCTGTGAGAAAATTAGATCAGGAATCTTGAAAAATGTTTACAAAGATGTAGCTTTGCAAGTCATCTCTTGTAATATCAGAAACGCTCTTCAGGTAATGAGATGACTGGAAAAATATGAAGAAATTAAAATATTTGGTACATGAAAATTTCCACAACTTGCATGCGTTTACCAACAAGGTAAAAAGAGAGTGTTTATGCATTGTGAGAAATGATAAATTTGGTACCTCTGAAAAGCAAATGTTAAATAAGGTAGAGAGCTTAAGACTTCAAATTTTGCTTTTGTTTTAAATAAGAGAAAAAAATAAAACTCTATGTGCCAGTGTTTCATGACATTTAGAAAAAGAGTAATATTGGATCAACCATTTTTTTTTGTATTTTAAACTTTTATTTTCCTTTGAAATGATATATTACAAAATCTAAAGCACAAGTCATCTGCAAATAATTTTTAGTTCCAAAAATGTCACTATGTTACCATATTTTCAGAATTTTTTTGTTTAAAAAAAAAAATGATGAAACCAAAGTATCTGAATATGTTTTAATATTGACAGAACTAAAATTTTTGAGGAAAAACAGTTCAGTCATATATTTCTGGATATTCACCTGATGTTCTATTCTTCTAGGGAAAATTCAATGTTGCAAATACCTTCTAAATTAGGTTTTGAGCCTTTGGACACACAGTATATTATATTTGTCTTTTACCAGATGTGGCAAAAGTCATARTGGGCCTGAACAAGATTTTGAAAGATAATACATGTTAATGTACATATTAATGACGTCCTTATTTTTACAGTATTTCCTGCAGTATTCTATATGAATACTGCAGTCTTCATTCAGTGAATAAAAACAAAGCTGATACATCCTGTATCTTATAAAGAATCTGAAATTAGCAATAGGGAAATTGATAAAGCAGGCAGAAACAAAAATGCCTCAGCTTTATCTCTGGAAAATGCTACTTGGTTTCAGTTAGAATTATTAGCTGTTATTTGCACCCTTCCATCTGCTATAGATAGTGAACTACCTAATCACATGCTTAACTGGCAAGCAATGCGTTGCCTAATGCATGCTTGAGGGCTTGGTGAATCAAGGTCTATTATATTATCAAAATACACTCAAATACCTCAAAATGAGGTAGTGCTAGTCAACTGTCACCATTGTGTCAAGACTGCAGTCTTACTACAAGACAAGTTGTTTAGTCCACTAGCTATATTTCATGTGGAAATAATTCTTTATTTCCCATTTTGAAGGGAAATGGTGATTATCAAGGGAGAAACAGCTATTGGATATCTCCAGTTGCTGTTAATGTATTTTAATTTACCCATTACTTATCCAGGGGCTTCAACAGTATTCTACAGCAATTACAGCCATGGGAATTAGGGTGGATGTGAAATGTCCACAGGCCTGTATTGCTTTTGTCCTTTGTGAATGCAAGGCAGTATCACTTGAATTAAAGTGAAAACAAAAAAGAGAGGATGAGAAAGTGAAGGAAAACATCTACAGGGCAAGAACTTGTACAGAAAGATTTTGTTCTTTTCCTTGAATTATCTAGATTGCCTGCAATAAGGTTGTTGTTCATCTTACATGGSTGTGATTCATTAAAAGTGGGTGGTATTTTATTGCATATATAATAACATTGTACATTTCAGAATTTTAACAAAATGARTATCTGATAGTAAGTACTTGCTTATTAGCTTCTATGACAGACAGATGTGCTAGATCTACTTSTCTTTTTTGAAAGAAAAAGAAGAAAGGAATTACTGCTTTTGCCAGTGAGAGAGAGACTGAAAATAAGCAATTTGCATTTTTCACTGTAATTAGAACTACACAGAGAAGGAGACAAAATTAGATATAGTTGTATTTACACATTACCTACTTAACAATCTATCATGCTATATGTGTCTAAGATGGAAAAAAATCATCYAGGTACCTAAAAATGAATAGCAAGAAATTATGATGTGTTTATTTTCATAGATATTAATAATATAKGATTAAAAGCTAAATCAAGATGCAAAAAAATCTAATTTATTTCTCAGTTATGGAAAGATATAAGGATCTATATGCATTTTAATATAAAATACGTTATGTAATTCRGTATATGTATCCATTAGGAAAACCATTTATTCTGTCCTCTAATCTTTAAATTGAAAAGATTCAAAATATTGAAAGTGAACATGTTGAGAAACCACCAAGAAAAGCAGTTCCATCTTAAAAGGAAAACTGGTCATTTTAAGAATTCCATGATAGTGAAGGGCATTTTATCAACTGTTTCCTCTGCTCTTTTATACTTCTCTCCTTACAGTCTACTTTCTAATTAATTGTCCATAAATTATCCATTTACCCTTTAATAGATACAAATGTGTTTTCACATTTCTACTAAAACAATCGGTGGCTAGTTTCCTTTTGTATAACTTTTGCATCTCAGATAATTTTCAGTGTAGTTGGGAAAGGTGGTATAACAGACATTTCATACTAATATTTACAGAAAGAGAACACATACTTTGCTGAAAAGAGAGATAATTATAGTCATTTATTGTACATCTTATTTCCAGAAGGATTGACTCAGTCTACGTAAAAGGCTTGTAGCAGAGTGTATGAAGGATAAAATAGCTTGATCAATTTAAAATACTTTGTGGAACTAGAGAGCCAAGATATTGGTGGCCCATTTCTGTTTCTTTAATAAATTAAACTGTAACAGTAATATTTAGCTGGCAAAGAAAAATAAAGTTTGAAAATAAGTTTCATGTATTTAAATATAAAACATATCAAAAATAAGTCGTCATTACATGAAATTGTTTTCAGAAAATAATTGTGCATCGCTGAGGTTATTGTCAACATGCTCAAGATTCAATTTTTAATATAGCCATGGAATTCTGTGATTTTCAATTTTGAGTGATTTATAAACTTGYATTCCTGTTTATGTTTACCACTTCAGCTTGACTAAGCTTCTTAGTATAGTAGATCCAGGTCATGCATGTGTTAGGTTGTTTATATTTGTTCTGTGTCATTAGATAAGACATGCTATTTCTGTACTATTGTGATTGCCAGGAAAAGGTAAAACAGCTGGAGCTGGAATAAGAATCTTGCTTTTATATATAAATAAATRTATTTTGAACATCAAGTTTATTTGATGGTACTACTTTAAATGTGATTTATTCTTTTGACTTGCCTTGATTAACTGTTTTCTGCTGAAACGGTCCAAGTGAGCTACTGAAATTAATAGAATTGGTTCATTTGTAACATTAATGAATTGGAGACTACAACTTGGGGGTAAATAGTACTGCRGGCCAGTGTAAGCTTTAGTTGGACTCTCTTTAGACTGACCTAGCAAATTAACACAACCTGGCAATTTTTAAGAGTTACATGGCGTGGCAGAATCCATGGTGCATTGGCGGCACGAGGATTTCTGAGGTTTCCCTGCAGAGGAGCCCTTCCAGCTGGATACGCGGTCCCTTCCCTCCCTGGGGAATCTCCCTCAGCTGGCTTAGGAAACGGACGCCTTCTGCACRTTGCTCTGGTCCTTCCTTCACGGGTAGCAGGCCAGGTCGCGAGCCCCCCCTCGAGCAGGCTGATCATGAGTTTATACATGCTTTACCAAATATAGGTACAGAATGGCATTGGAACTGGCTAGTGGCTGTCACTCGTATTTTCTTTACAATTCTCATCATGCTAAAAGTGTTTTGGAAATGTATCTCTTTAAAATTTCTGGCCAAATTAGCTGTATAGTTATGCATTCAACTGACCAACATTTTCAGTTTTTTGATGTTCAGTTYGACAAAATGTTTTGCTAGGCTTTGTCTAATTTGGACATATGGTCAAAAGAATAGCTGTGATCTTATAAATCCCCATGTAAATGTGAGTTGCAAGGGGGGAGCATGATTTACATTTTGCATCGATTTGAAAACTACTTTTTCAGGGAAATTTCTTGGGAAAATGTCGATGGTTAAGATACTGAATTCAGTAGAGGGTTCRTTTTGTTGTTGTTGTTGTTTTATTCTTCCAGTCTTAAGTATCACCAGGAGGATTTAATGGATAGTGATTCATTCCTTAGTCATTTTAATTAACACTTGGATCCTGAACTTAGCAGGTGTTGACAGCATGTTCTCCCTGYCTTGTCCCGCGTGGGGCCTTGCTGTTGTGGTGCCTCGTCCTGCCTGTTGCTGATTGACGAGCTCTTTCATGTGACAGTTTCCGTGCTGTTACTGTACAGCATGGTCCTTTTGAATCGGCTGTGCTGAGCGCGTCCTCCTCAGTGCCTGCACTCTCGCCACCTATACTTGTCACCCCACACGTGGGAGAGATGAAGTGTTATACAGCTCTGTAAGGCCGAGTCAACGCAGTCGCATATATAGCGTATACCTGGGGTATTACTGCTGCGGTCTCGTCTGGCTGAAACCATTAGAAGCCAGTGCCTAACGTTCTGTAATAGTGTTTACTTTCAGTTTAGAATATAATAAAATAGGGCCAAGGCAAGTCTGTTTTGGATATACTCCGTAAGAACAATTAGGCATATTCCATGTATAGGCACATCAATTTTAATAATAGAGAAAGACAAAGTAGGAGGGTTGGGGAACAGTGTGGAAGGTCTAGAGCAAGTAGGGCTGCTAGGAGTGGCTGAATAGGACTTTCACTGTTAATGCTCTGATACTCCTGAGCTGCAGCTTTACACTTGCGTTCTAGTTTCACCTAGTTCCCAAAGGCAGTATCAGGTTGCAGTGAAGATCTGACRTAAGTCTTTTGAAATTTCAACCTTTTATAATCCTGAGGACCTATGAATTTTGTATTGCTGTTACTGGTGATTTCCTTAGCTCTTATATTAACCTTCTTATAGGGCTTCTCTCTTTTTTAGGTGGGTGTGTTTCTTTTAATTAATTAATTAATTTCTTTTTAATGCACCTATGTTCCATCTTCTCTCAATACATTGAACTTTTCGTATTGACTAGAAACCCAGCAACTGAACAAGAAGCAGCACTTACTTATTTGCCAGGAAATGTCTCTTAGAGTGCAAAATAATCTGTGCCTGATAAATTATTTTATGGTGTTATCGTTTTTCTGAACTGTTCTGAACTCGCACACCTAAAAGAAAAAAAACATCAGAATTCAGCCTTTGCTCTTGTAGCATTGGTTAAATAAACGTGAAACATTGTAAAAGAAACACCTCTATTTCTTCAATCACATGATGCAGTAATACTAATCCTACCATTTAACTCACAGGTCAGGACTAAAGTGAACCAAAGTCAGTAGATTCAAGTTATTCAGATGCTAAAGAGGCTAAGCTCTGGAGACTAAGCTCTGATAACAGATACAGCTAACCTATAACTTCTGTTTAACAAGCCTGGGCCCAGCACACTGAATTTGCAGCCCGGTGTTCAACTCACTCAGAAGGACAGAGMAGCATATATTCATTTAACTTGTAATGGATTGAAATTGTTATCATAACCTGAAATTTACGCACATGTGTGCAGACATCCATGTCCCTTTTTTTTGATAAATAAGGATCAAAACCRAGGATTTGTGGACATGGAAAGAGGTGCATGCCTATACCTTACAGCACAGCTTATCAAACTGGTTTACTGAAATACAGACCTAATTATAGTAGCATGATCTCTTCAGTCTATTACTCTCTAAGTTGAGAATTAATTTGGTCCCAGGTTCATTCACCTTTTATATCAGATGCAATTAATATGCTTTCTCTAAAGATTTTCTACCTCTGTTATATGCAGCATATTTTACCAACAAGGTAATCTATTATTGTTGCAAAAACAGTTTTATACTCCTATTAAAACCTGYCAAGACCCACAAAGATATAAAATTACTTTGAAGATTGTAATGCATTAGCACAGTATAATTTATAGATATGGCTAAACTTTAATTTGCACAACATAAAAATGAGAGCTTATATTGGCCTGCTGTACATTACAAACAGGGTTTTTCCCTCCCCAGAATCTACACACAAACCCCCCCACACACTCAATTTGTGCCCTTCAACACAAAATATCAGCTTTAGTCTGCCATCTAGTCATTTCTCTGCTGTGACAGCACYGAGGAAAGAGCAGAGGGTAGCTAGCTAGGGAAATTCTTGACACCAGTCAACTGGCTCAATGGAGCTCTGCTTGCAGACTGCATGGAAGAAGATGAATTGTTTGCACAGAACGAACGGACAGAGAAGGTCAGAGACGCTGCAGAAAACTTGCTAGACTTTGTCCTCTCAGAGCGGAAGGCTGCTCTATGCAYGTCTTTCAGGACATAAATCTGTAAGGTACCACTGCAACAGCTTTCAGAGGCAGGCAAAGCCATAAATTTTACAGGACCCCTTATCTGTCAAATGCTAGGGAAGAAAAAGAGGTGGAGAGGGAGAGTGTGTGAGCTACAGAAGCAGTGGGCAAGGTCTGTTGTGTGCTCTACAAATGCTGGTACTCCCAAAGCATGCGAAAAGAGCAGAGTACCTTTGGATATTTTTCTTTGCAAGGCAAAGCTCTGCCAAATAGGATGGCTAATAATGTGTAATGTGGGTAAAATAATTTCATAGGATGAAAAAATGGGGGGGGGAGGGGAAGAAGCATTATGGTTTAACAGGTAGCTGGAGACATTTTTATAATTTTGTTGTTAAAAATATTTTATCTAGAAAATATGACATAAAATAAAAGCTGAACAATGCAATAGTCTTTTTTTTTGTCTGAATTCTATGTCTAAAATGTCTAAAATAAATGAGATAATACGTTTCTGTTCAGCAGAACAGATATAACTGATAACTATCTGGGAGAAAAAAATCGGGAAGCCAAATTAAAATTCTTACTTCTGCTATTAGTTTTAGAGAAAGTGATTTTCATATCAATCAAAAACATTGGGGATGTTATTTTTTGTCTTGTCCGTATGTGGAGAATTTCTTAGAACTTTTATCATCAGCAAAAGAATTCTGTCCCAAAATAACTTTTTAAATTGCATTCACATCAGGTACTTAGCTTTGGGTCTCTGACATCCTCGATGAAGGGCTTGAGAGAAAAGTTAGAGGTTTTTTKTTGTTGTTGTTGCTGAGCATTTTGTCCAAAAAATCCATTGCGAACATGCAAAATTTTTCTGGGTAGATGTTTTGTTGAAATTGTCATGTTCCTGAAAATGGTTTTGCTGTGAATCATCRGTTTGGTTGAGAGTCTCATGCTGGGAACTAAATATCAAACTTTTGTTTAATGTTTTGCCTTATTTTTTTCAAGGGTTATGCATTTTTTTTCTAAATTCTCTATTTTTTCTCTTAACTAGTTAGCAGATTTTTGTCTCTTCATGCTGTATAGTAACATATAGCATTTTGAAAGAGATGGAGTTTCTCAATCTGTATTTACTATAGTGATCCTAAACGCTTCATCCGTCACACCAGCATTTATAACAAATTAAAACTTTAGACTTGCAGATATGCACTAGATGATCTCCAGAGGTCCCTTCCAACCTTACCATCCTATGATCTCCTATGATATAGTAGTGTCTGGTTTGCTGTTTTACTTTAATCTTTTGGCAGATCCATTTTGTTTCCATTATTTGTTCTTCATCAATGTTATTTCATAATGAAATCTAAAAAGGGGAAAACAATTATTTTCTTATCACAGAAGTTACATTAATTGTAAGTGAAGTGAAAATGGTAAAGCTGAGGAAAAACTTCAAAATGCCCTGAAACTGGATACCATCTTTATTCCAAGTATTATTGCATTATCATCTCTGCAAGATGCTTATAAATATACATGCAAATATAAGATCTTTATTCTAGTTTAATGATTTCTTATCTGTTGCTATTATTCAATAGCTTAAGAGCATATAAAATAAGGGAGGAARGAGATAATGAGATAAAGATCTAGAGAGATGTTTTTGGTTTCAATGAATATTAGTATTTAATGAGCAGTTTCTTCCTGTAAACTGAACTGTATAACATTTGCGTTACTGATTCTGTATTTCTAAGCAAAACAGAAAATAACCCTTTGTTTCAGACCAGAGAGGAAAGGCTCTCAGTGTATCCAGAGTATGGCTATTCTCTTAGAAATTAAGAGGGTTATAGTCTAGCGCCGCGTATGCTCAAACAGCAACATAAACTGGCAGGGTACGGAGGACTGCTTGGCATAGTCTGAATATGCCTCATGGCCCTTAAGCTAAAGGTGGAGGTGGAGCTAGCTTATATTTCTCTACGCTGGCCTGGGCAAATGCACTCAGTGCATACTACTCAGAGGAAACAAGCCACTTATCCAGACTAAAGGAAGAAAGAAAAAAATATATATATTTTATATAATATATATATAAATATATAATAATATATCATTATATAATAATATAATAATATAATTATATTAATATTAATTATATTAATTATATTAATTGATTATATTAATATTAATATAATTATATTATATTATTATAATATAATTATTATATAATTACATTAATAATATATAAATATATATATTATATATATATTTAATATATATATAAAGATACATATGTAGTAGAGACATAAAGGAGAATAAAAGTCATGAGGCAACATTCAACTCTGAAATATCAAAATTTTCAAAAATTTTTTGGAAATAAATACTAGCAGTTTGTTGTTCCCTAGCAAGTCTATGATAACGCCATTTTCAATATTTTAAGATTAAAAAAGGCAAAACTAAACATTCTCAATAACTCGGGCACCAACAGCTGTTAATAAGAGATATTTACTCATTTAATAAGCCATGTGCTCTATTTGACAATAGCAACTACCTCCATGTACTTTTACATTGCGTAAAATCTATGCTTGCATTTAAGAATACAACCAATTTCAGTTTTCATCTCTTCTGAAGCATTAGTTGTTATTTCTTCTCTGYGGTTTCTGTAACTCTAATAGTAATGACCTTGAATTGTATCTTTSTGGTTATTGGAGAAAGCTGCACATGTGAGCTAGGTAATGGTATTGGTGCAGCGGTTGTCAGGGTGTTTCGAATGTCAGGTTACCACAGTATGGATTAACTCAGTAATCAGCATCCAACAAAGTACAATAAGTGCTCTAACAATGCTGGCAAATTAGCTTTGAAAACAAAATGTTAGACACTAATGTGATTATTAATCAGAAATTTCTAGGCACATTTTGCATGTTGTAATTACTGAAGGTCTTGTATGTTGGCTGTTTCCACAAGGCAGTTTGTCATATTTCAACACATTCTAAGCAAATGTCAGATCTGCTGCCACATAGAGGAAGAGCAGAATATCATGCTGCTTTCTGTCTGAAAAATGTATTTTCTTAATCTTAGAACATCATCTTATTAAAWTTTTTATTGCTATGTGCCTGACATCTTATTGCTCAATGACAGGTAGATGCTATTTACAGTCCCCACTGGTTTTATTTGAAAGAGCCTAGTCATTAAATAGACGTGCACCTAAGCTGGCTTTCTAAGGAAATAAGTTGCCTTTCATGGAATGTAAGGAAATTTAGAAGGTAAAGACATAATCTGAGTAGACGTGAGGTTGACGTGAAGCAGAAAATGGAATAGAAGATGTTTAAAAGTGAGAAATATTCCAGTGGCTTTCAGTAGGTCCTCGTCCAAACTGGGTGGTTGCCACATGCGTAGCAACACTGCTTATGTCTAAGCAATGTGATGCCATTTCATGCTCATTGCCGTGCAACTAAYTGTGTTTCAGTTATTGGCTTGCAGCTTTAACGCACAAATACTCCACACCTGGGAAACAAAACCAGTGCCTATTGTAATCATTTACAGAATGGGCAAATTCACGAAGGCTGAGCACCCTCTTCCTCCTCCTGTCTACAGCTTTTCCCTCAAGCTGCTGGAAATAACTTTCACTCAGGGTGAAACATTTCATTTTTCATGGGATTGTTTTGTAAACTGGTTAGCATTTGCCTGATTTTTGAGACTGGTGATTATAGGGGCTTGGGCAGTGATMCTTGTAAGGGTATGATCTTTAGCATCAACGCAGGGGGTCTGTCAGTCGTCATCTTCCTTAGCATTTGAAGGTTCTTGTTTCCCCGTTTTTTCATATTCTGTGTTGCTCTCAAGTTTTGCTTTATCTTTTCTCTCTCCTAGTTTTGGGAGTCTCCAAGTCCCTGTAGTTCCCCTCTTGGCTTCATAGCTCATTGTATGCCCTGCATCTTGGAACATCTGTTGGTTTTGTTTCTTTCTTTTTGGCTTCATTCAAGTTCAGCACACTTTTTTTTTTCCTGCTGCTCTAAAAATGTAATGTTTAGATCACCTCCATGTACAAGGGCTAAGCAATTGTAATGGGAAGCATTTCTTTAAAAGCAGATTTGCTTATTTCAACTATCTTAAAACTGGTTTTACATACTCCATATGTAGTTTAGTATTTGATTAGAGAATATTTAAGATCTCTACAGAAGAATRTAATGTTTTGCAACTTTATTCCAACTTCTACTTCTCCGCTGTAAATTAAACAGTAAATAAAGATATCAGTATATATCTTTTTCCAACTAGAGGTTCACAAATATCTTMATCTGTTTTTACAGTGCTTTGAGCATTATTCCTGGTAAGAATGTCTTATTCTTATATTTTGGAAAACTCTCTCATTATTATTTCCTTCCTTTTTTCCCTTGATTTTCAATCTGTGTGATTTTCTCAGAACATAATTTGAATTTCAGCTTCCACGTTTATGAAGTGATTTTACTGTGAGTGTGAAGCATTCCCAGCTTTTGAGTGTCTTTGTCCCACTGTGTGCTCCATTTCACCATGCTGTTAAACTTTTAATTTTTGCTTTTATACGAAATCTGAGTGTTACTGCGGTAGCAGATACAGCTTTTTCTCAAATGATTACCTCAAAAGGATAGGGCTGTAGCCTCGAAGGATTTTATAATGGAATTAGAGGGTGTGTACCTGGGCAGCTACCATAGCAGTACATCTGCTTTGTACTTGCCATATTTGGTGCACGTCTTAGCCCAAGGCTGAGCACTGCTCGTGGTGGATGGGGCACTCCCCTGAGAGGTGAGAGGTATGAATTTCAGTTCATTTTGCATTAGGAGGGCATTGACTCTGGTTTCCTTAGAAACTGCTGTAATAACTAGGCTATTTTAACATTCCTTTCTCCTCCTCCTCCTTTGACAGACAGGTTTTAAGTGAAAAGAGTGAACCAATTTTCCATAATCAAAGGCATTTAAGTGCAGATGGGATTCTAGGCTGTAAATCCCACTTTCACATAAGCACATAATTTGGGCTGCAGCTAGGCACTTAAAAGTAGGAAACAACTTTGCAGATCGTCTACATATATGATATTTTTTGTTGCCTGGTTTATGCATTTCTCTATTTAGAAATCTGATTACTGTTACTCCTTGGCACRTATATCTGTGTTCATTTTACATTGTATTGAGGCATGTAATTCTGACTAGTGAACTCCCTTTACAAGTCTGGGAAAATAAAAGTCTGTCCCATGATCACTGTGAATAATTTCCTTTGAGGATCTGGGATTTTAGATTTGGCTTGTTAAAAGAATAATATTTTAGGCACATAAATGTGCGGGTGGGATTTAATGCATATATATTCAGGATTTAACAGCTCCTGGTCAAATTAGGAGGTGTAGGTGCGTTGAATTGGTTAGGTACCTAACCACCTTCAGCAGTATACCTGCTAGGAGCTCGGTCCTCTTTTAGAAGAGACTTAGTCTCTCTTATCTTAGACATGAGTACCAATGTGWTCTTGTTTAAAGAAGAGCATAGATACTTTAAAGACCATAGCGTATGTATCAAAAAATTTACAATTAGTTGTTTTATAACCATACATCTTCTTCTAAAGATTCTTTTTTTTTTCCCTACTTCTAGAGGAGTCTTCCTTCCTGGAATTGATGGGATTCTTCCTGAAAAATTATCTCCAAGCAATGGTAGTATCTGTAGATAAGSTTTGCATAATTTCTATTTGTCACCTGGATTAATGGAGGTCTTCTACATTATCTGTTGTGATAGAGGAAAAGTGAAGACTCATTTCATTCTGTTGGCTTCTGAAATAGGTCTAGGTTGCAATAACGTATTCTTTCCTAAAGMTCTCATCATATAGCTGAACTTGTYTGACAAGTTTTCCTGGAGYTTGAATGACAAATTGAATGACAGTTTTCCTAGGGTTTTGGAGGCTCCTTGAAAGTYGTGTGGCAAACTTGCCTCTTGTGCACTCGTGATGCCTATGAGACAGAATATCCTGATTTTTCAACTTCTCCCACTTACACAGATATTTGGAACTTGACCCCTTCTTCTTCCCGCTTATTGTATAGAGCRCAGCAATCAAGAGGGAAATTCTTAGCGATCTCACTTTCAGAAGTGAACCAGAAAAGTCCAGCTGCTGCATAAATGCTGGTTTGAGGGCTGGGACAGAAATCAGAGTGAATCATCTTCCCTCTACATTGTGTTGTTTTCTCACTTGCAAGCTCAAGTAAAATCTTCTAWAGCACCTCAGTAGTTTAGGTATCTAAATTTCACTTTTCAATATGAAGTAGGCAGTTAACCTCTATCCCTTCATTCCTTAAATATAAAACAGAGATCACAACTCTTCCCTTGTTTATCTACTTCATTTTGTAAAGTAATGGGAGTGTGATTTTTATCATGTATTTATAAATATTTTTCAGAATGCGGGACCAATTTTAATTGGGGCCTCAGGCACTATTGTCATACAGATAATAAGCAATAATTATAGTAACAGATGTCATTAGCTTTTTATTCCATTCTCAAGGAAATTCGACCCCCTTTATTTGAGAATGCGACTCTTTATTAAGAGTTTTTATTTATTCATCTCCAATAAGCATTTGTTTTCTTKCTGAAAGTAGATCTTGCCCTACATCATTTTTATTCTCTAACAATCCAATCTGATTGCATTGTTGTCTTTTAAGCCACTTCTTTATATTTTTCACATATCTAAATAGTAGTCTCCTTTCAAGCCATCCTACTCTCGTTGCCTTCATCCTAGCATGTTCTCAGAACTTAATTTTCTTTCTCTTTTGACCTCTTATTACATCTGAAAAATGTGGTAGTAGCAAATCTTTTGAAAACATTCATCAATTAACTGTACTTATCTGTGAAATAGATTCATTCATTTCATCTACTTCCTAAGCCTCATTTTTCAATTCCTGTTGATCACCTAGCTCTCTCTTTGAACATTGTTAAATCAGTTGCTTAATGTTACACCTATTAATTTAGTTTCTCATAGTGCTCCACTATCCTTGGATACATGTTCCAAGCTGATATTAAAGCTATGGCATTCTGGCCTGTCTCATGAACGTATTGTGTTATTTCTCAGTTTAAATTGCACTTCTTATTGCACACATGCTTCTGCTTTTTCTTGCATTTCCCTAGTGCGTGTATTTCATATCAAAATGTTACAAGCTTTGCATTATCTTGTGACCCACCATGACATCTTGTAGCAGATGAGTAAAGAAAGTACATCAAAATAAATAAGTATTTACAGTAGTTTGGACCCTTATWGCCCCAAGTTTTCACCCAGATATACAAGCGTAACTCTTACCAGCTGTAGCAGGAATTGTAAAACTGCATTGGGAAGAGAATTTGACTATTATGCTGAAAGTGAGATTCAGCCCTAAACTCTGAAAATAGTTATGCGTAAGAGAAAAAGCAGCTGAATTCCAAAAGATATGATCTCGAAGAAGGTAGCATTTAGTTTTCTCCCTGGGGTTTGTTTTGTTTTGGGAAGAATGAAGCAATATTTCAAGACCCATTTTCCTCTGTGAAAGGTTCAAGTGTGCAGGACACTACATATATAGATTCCATCAAGCTCAGAAAATAAGCTAGTTGTGTTAAAAATAAYGTAAGGCAGACTGGCAAGACAGCAGTGGATAAGTGCAGACGTCAAATAAATAGATGTTCTTGCTAGCATAGGCTGTTGGGGAATTTTTTTTGAGGTATGCAGTATGTATAATTCAACTTTTGGATCACTGCACTGCAAATTCTGTAAACCTTTCTTTTAATAGGGAATTGAGATTGAATGTTGGAAGATACTGAATCATTAACCAGAAGAGAAAGCCACCTAGAGGTATTGGACATGAAATAATAGGCTTGGCTGAATAGAAAATGTTGATGGGGAAAAACAGCCTTTCAAGTATATAAAATGCAGTTCGGGAATTATAATTCTGTTTTCGATGCTTGTTCTATCAGTTGATCGGGTGCATTTTTATTTAGACAGAAGGCTATAACTCTTTTCTCTTATATTTGGAGACCAATTTTGAACAATGCCTCATAAATTTTAGGCAGAATGTTGCATGAATGTTTAATGATTTGGCCCAAACATACCACTTCTAATCACAAGAATTAATCATAGAATAACTGTTCAGGCAAAACCAAAGTCAAGATTCAAACTAATTATTTCGTCTATACAATGCAGTAGATGATATTTGGGATTATTTTGTCTGTTTACTTTGACAAATTCCAAGAATTCTCCATTGCTTTCTAATTTCTCTGTCTCTTCTGGGATATTATATTCTTTTCTTTAACCAATATATGCCACTGTTTTAATCCAGAAGAGAAAAGCACTGCTGACTGGCAAGAGAAAAAGAATTAAACTAGACTTTTTTAGCTTAAAATATACATAATAAAAACAGTATTAAATTGTATTATGTAAGGAAATGCATAACATCTAGAAACAATTTTCACTGGATTTATAGATTTTTTTTTWWMAGTTTTTTGACTCCATAATAACAAAGAATGACTTTCTAGTATTCCTATACTAAACTGTCATTTTAATGAAAGAATATTCATACTATAGCTCTTGCTGTAAGAAATKGATGTAGGAATCAGGGAGCATTCTTCCTTTCCAGCCCCTCAGCTTTATTATTGAGGATCTTCATTGACATTTAGGGAAATTAGTCCTTGTCTAATTGTGGGTTAAGTGAGAATTGAATCCTGAATAGTCTTTCATCTATAAAATGTTCACTGATAAGCTTCATGAAAAATGCTACCTGATAAACCTTTGTGTTCTTTATCCCTTTCACTTGCATATAGTGTCTTTGTTTACTCCCACACTATTTTTCTTTAAACAAAGGATATGCCCTCAGAAAACCTGTTTATGCTTTGCTTTCCTCCATGTTTGCTCTCAGTCCCACTTGAATGAGAATTTATTACAATTCCAGCTCGATTTTTTAGAACTTCTTACAGTAGACCAGAAGTATATAGTTCCTAGGGGGGGGACCTTCTGGTCTGCAGATCCACAAACAGGAATAGACCATGTCTTGGCCTGTACAGAAGACCTCATAACATCCTGTTATGAGGGACCCAAGTGAAAAGTCTTAATATGAATTGATCAGATCTTTAAAATTTAGCTTTTTTTTTTCCCCCTGATCATTCTTACTTTAAAGTATCCCTAGATCTGAGTACCCCTAATGATAAAAATCAGATGTTTAAAAACAGTAAAAAACTGTTTTGTCTCTGAATTTGAACACTTGGGCCTTTCCTTGTACTAAACCATCTGATAGCTAATTTTTACCTTTTCAGCATACCACAGACTTCTCTTCAATATTCTGAGAATGAAGGAAGAATATAAAGAATTCATAAGATTTATAAGAGTCTAGTTTTATGAGTATAATATTTATAAAGCAAAGCGTAAAAACATTTTTGTGAAAACATCTGGTAAAGAGACGGAATCAGATAAAATGTTCTAGCCCGTTTTTATTTTTCTATGCAAGAATATTATGAAATAAATAGCTCGTGTATACTGTGCCTTACGGTATATATTCACATATGGCCTAGAGAGACCTTTGGAACTGTGTGGCAGAGCGGTTTTAACAAGTCACATAGGAAAACTACTACGTGCTATTGACTTGAGCATGGTTCTTTCATTTCTGTTTGCAGTTTGTTCTTTCTTTGAGTCTGAAATGCCATCAGAAAGTAACTAGTTACACATGTTGTACATAGAAAAATAGAGAATTTCTGAGCCAGCTGATCCACTCAAATTGTAGTGTTCATAATATAGCAAAAGTGATGAATCTGTAAATGYTTGGAATGAGTTATACGTATTTACTTCAAATTATACTTTGCCTTAGTCGCTATAGTAACCAATCTGTAAATTCTTCAAGACRTTAGATCATATCATACGATAAAGATGACATATCAAGCTCAGCTCCAGGTTGAGGTTTGTGATTTGTTTGTTTCATTGTGTATGKGGCAATATTGAATAAAGAATATATTAAGATCCAGTGCATCACATCATTGCCAGGTTAAACTCTTGAGCTCTTCTGAGTCAAGAAAGGTTTTATGTATAGTGTGAAATATAACTGTGAATTTATTATAAATCATTGAGGTTCCAATAAATCTCCAAGTGTTTTGTACTATGCCTGATCTTTGATTTGCCAGAGATGAGTCTCTCAGGCATAACTGCTCTTTATGTTTAAAGAATTTCATTCCGTAATTTCATTCCAAGTGCCTCATGAATAATATACTGAGAAACTTGTTAATGTAAAGGAGTTCTTAAGTCTCCTGAAATTCACATGGATGATATCACACTGCTGTTTACTTTCTAATAGACTCTGTTTAACCAAAGCATTAACAGAGACCATATTATATTTATGGGAAATTCCTTCATCTATTCCTCCACACTGAGGCTGAGGTGAGATGTGAGTTTGAGTTCGTGGATTTCTCATGAGGAGTGATTTTGGAGCAGAAGAAATTTCAGGAGAACCTCAGAGTTCTTGGTGCCTTCTTATTTCTTCATCTGGGAAAATGTATGAGAAAAAGTTAGAATTTGCCCTCAACCTAACTGTATCTTTTCCCCAAATAAGACACAAGGCCTAGTGTCTTGACACAGACTCTAAATCTGAAACATTGGAGTCTGTTGTTGATTTCCTCCTATTGCTATCAGCTATCTTGCTTTGTCTCTGGGGAAAAGCACATTCACTGAATGTGGAAAAGCAAAATAGCTAATGCTGTGTGGTTTGTTTGTTCCTTCCACCCTTGCATTCTTCTTTCCATTCTTCCTTTTCTGTCAATGGTTAATACTGAATAGTTCTTCAGTAAGAGCAAAAGAAGGAATGCAACATTTAGCTCAGCAGTGAGTTTTAAGCAAGAGAGCAGATCCATACTGGGTGTCCTGAGGGACTGGGCTAAGGGAGAACGTCCGTAAGAGTTAATTTGCTTGAGAAAAGATCACCGTTTTTGGAAGGTTATAATGCAACCATCTCTAAAACTCCATGATTAGTTATTTGTACTTACACTGGCATTTGAGTGGAGAAGTTTGTCCAATATTATATTTTTAGACAAACTTAAATTGCTCTAATGGCATTGAAGAATTCATTCTTTTCTTGGTAATTTGTCACCTGATGCAGCAGAAATGTGTACCACATACCTCTCTGAAGGACAAGACAAAATCTCCATTGTAGTTATATCATTGAAAGTGAACAACACGGGACACACRGTGTCCTTGTCATTCTCTGTTCCTCAGTAGCCTTTATTGACATAGYGATACGTGGGTAAATGATTGCATGAAGCAACGCTGTATAGACAGATAGGAATTTGGAGGGAGRCAAATAAAACCAGCAGTCTCAGATTAAAATATATGTTACTACCACAAAAAAACCCAAGACTACAGGCAGCTTGAATGATGTTTATGTTCAGATTACAGATTTATAACTTGCTCTTTCCAATATTCATGAACATAGAGAATATTTGCCTTAGGCATGATATAGTAGCAAAGCCTTAAAACTGACAATAATTGCTTAACACTCTGAACAACAAAATTACATATTTTTGAGCATTTTAGCAATTGATTTAAGGATGTATATGTGTGTTTAAAAAAATAAGTATGATCTGTTGAAGGAAAAAAGCCTATTCTTTCATCATTTCACATTCRAAAGCTATTTTGTCTCCAAACAAATCACTTGGCTTTAATTTTACATGCATATATGTTTCACAAATCTTATTGTTAGTGAGCTCCACGCAGTATGGGCTTAAAAAGTTTAATCAAACTAAAAACCATAGTCCACTGATGTTCTACAGGCCTGCTGGGTTCAGAGCTGTTATGAGAAGAAATGTTCCCTTTGCAGCCACTGAAAGTCAGCTTAATTACTATGCAGTCATTTCTTCCGAAGAACGGAATTGCTTGGGCAAACTTTAAACATGGATGTGTAACTGGAGAACATCCTTTTTTCTTTCCCCCTTTTTTTCTTCTGTCCCCCCCCTTTTCTTCTTCTGTCCCCCCCCTTTTCTTCTTCTGTCCCCCCCCTTTTCTTCTTCTGTCCCCCCCCTTTTCTTCTTCTGTCCCCCCCCTTTTCTTCTTCTGTCCCCCCCCTTTTCTTCTTCTGTCCCCCTTTTCTTCTTCCCCCCCCCTTTTCTTCTTCTTCCCCCCCTTTTCTTCTTCTTCCCCCCCCTCTTTTCTTCTTCTTTTCCCCCCTTTATTACCTTTGTCTGGTGGTCTTAGTTTGGCAAGACTCTGTGGAGAACATTTTGTTTAATAAGTTTTTAACTTATCTAATTTTAAAATGGTTATTTGGGTAATGAATAATTCTTCAGGCTTGAGTATGAATCAAACTTCTATTTGTATAAATTTATGAATGACAAATATTCATAGAAAGACTTGAAAAAGGTTCAAATTAATTGCCAGTTACGATTTGTATAGCTATTTATGAAAAAAATGTTTATAAACTGTTTACTGTATTTTACTGTTTCGTAAAGTTTAGTTCTTCCTCAGTAAAAGGTGAAGGTGAGATAAGAAGCAGATACCAGATGATAATCTGCTGCTATATAAATATTGAGGAGAGGGTATTATGTACGAGTTAACGTAGGAAAAGGAAGAAAGGAAGGAGGGCCCTACAACATATCCAGAGTTTTTWAAAAAAAATTTCTCCTGAAATTAAGTAGTTGGGAAAAATAATAGAGAGTAATTTGTGTGTCTATCCTTACCTGTAAAGGTTGTTTACTGTTGTATTGATTAGGAATATTGCCTAAATTCTACAGAGGAAAGAAGTAAGGAAAAAGAAGGAGGCTTTGATATATAACATACAGACAATGGTGTGGTGTATATAGGTTAATTTTCTTTATACTTTAATGTATAAAAGGTTARTTTTCTTTCTGGATAACTTTTCAATAGTTACAGCTTCAGCACCTCCAGAACTAGGGAATCATACAGGTTACTGCTCAGGCAGGCTGACTTCCCTGCCGACTAACATATATATAAACGCATACATATAGTGCCAGAGACGTAGAAACCCCTACCCATGTGCTCCAGCTATTTAAATGCTTTACGAGAATGCAATCCATTCAAATAGATGGAACCTGTAAATATTCCTGAAAATAAACCATAAAAAATAAATACCATTTTCATTAATGAAAATACACTATTTTTAATAATTAGGTAGAATGATATGAAATGGAAGTTTCTGTGGATGCTTCTAGACATGAAAAAGTCCCACTCTTAACTCTCTGGATCTTTAAAATGTTTGTTAAAGCTAAGCATTAAAACTTATGTATCTCATTGCCATCTTGATAAACTCTCAGTGCTAAAAGAGTTTAGTAATAATGTGGGGAGTAACAGCTGCTACACCCTGTGTTTCTTTCCAGCATTAGGTGATTTATTTTTGAAGTTTTATTTCTAAWGGCTTTCCGATAATTGCCGTGTGCTTTAATTGGGCTTCTGTACGCTCGTCTTTTGATCGCGGTGCAAGCAGCAAACGGTGCTTGGAGAAGTCCTGAGGGTGCCGGTAGCTTGGTGGATGGACTGTGTGACTGGGTCGCTCCTTGGCCACAGGGGAGGCAGGTTCAGTTGACGGGACAGGGCAAACCGTACGCGTACCACGGGATCTATCAGTGCCGCCTGCAGACGGATCCGTGCCGTGTTACACCGCAAGCGCGGCTCTCGAGCAGTGGAGAGGAGTAACGACCCCAACGCCCCGATAACGTTTAGTCAGTACTCCCCGCGCTAAAAGCTGGAGCCGAGGAGCGATAGCATTGCCGTTCGTTTGCATTCTGGAGGTGTTTCTTCAGATAATTACACCAGTTAGTCGTGTGTCTTCTGAAAATTAGATCATCTCTGCTTGTACGCCTGTTTTCAAACTCAGAATAAAAGTGGGAAAATTCTTGTGTCCCCAAACTCACAATGATATGCACCGTTTAGGTTAACTGCTTAATCTTTTATGCTGTGCTGATAATGGGAGATTTTTCTGAATAAGATTTGCCTCGTTTAATCATCTTTATGTAGACACTTTTGTGGTGTTATTCAGTCAATTTATTATTAGTCACTATGCTAACATGTTTATGTCCTTACCATATAAATGGGCTCACCATAATTGAATATGTTTTTTTAATTTCTGAAAAACATGTACAACTTTCAACATACTTTTGAAAATTAGAATTATCAACCTATTATGTAAYAGTTTTACCCAAAGCAGGAATCTGCTTCTAAACCTATAGATGACTCTTTTCCAGGTGGTTTTAACATCATAGCTGCGGTTATTCATATCATATAAATGTCTTACCCTTTCACAGTGTGTGTTTACTTATTTATTTGGCAGATCACTTCATCTAGAGGATAAAGAAGGCAAAGATTTTTAATATTTTTTCATTAGGTCAAAAATAATATTTATTAATTTCAGATCTGGTTCTTTGGTTTCATTTAGTAGTTCCTTGTGCTGATATTACAAGAAAGAGAAGGAGGAGATCATTTTTTAGCTTTATACATCTTTCTTCACTCTGCTGGAGAGTTGTTACCATTACTTGAAATTTCTATTTCTGTAACTTTTTCAACATAGTTTTTTCAGTTTTGGTAAAACTATTCCAGGAAAGTACACATTYATATATATCCAGACACATGTACACAGACAAWATATATAYGTGTGTATACATGTATGTGTAAACACACACAGATGCACACACAYATTTGATGCTATGTATGCAGGCATTATTTTTAGTTCTGTATTTTTCTTTCACTCAAGTATGTATTTTTCTCCCTTAATCTGTTGTACTTAAAAGTGTTTTTGTTTAATTTGGAGTTTACTCAGTGTAACTGCATCCACCGTAGCTGTGTTTTATGCTAAAGCTTTGCTGCTGCTTCTAAACAGATCATACCTCAAAACCATTTTCTGACTGCTTTAAAGGAACAATAAGCACACTRGAAGATACTTTCTTCCCGAGAACAATATCAGCACAGAGCATCTCGGATGTTCTAGGAAAGTATAAACCATTTATTGACAGAGATTCTATCAGACCTTATTTGTCGGCTAGCTGTATGAAGGTAAAATATTGTGTATGTAGCAAAATAAAGGTAGGAGTACAGCTTGCAGGATATGATTAAATGTAGAGAAAAGTTCTCACTCTGCCCCAAATTCTGCTATTTATTTTTCTGATTTGTACATAGATAAGCAGTAATTCTGTTGAACTGTCTAGCATAGTTATACTTCTTGCAGAAACGTTCCTGTTAGGTTTCTTTGTATTCCTGGCAAATATTTTAAAGTTATTTCTCTAAACATCTATGTGAAGGCSCACAGAAAATACTTTATCAAAGCTTTGAAAAATGATTCATCTGCATGAATCCAGCAGTAAACTAACATGCAGTTCTGTAAATACGTGAAACCGGAGACACTTTTTCTTTCCTGGAATCTTCTAGCYGACTACTTTTACTTTTTCTTTGAAGAATTCACTTTTTAAAAATTTCTTAGTGAATGTTTAAATGAAGCAATGYTATTTACATCCCCTACCATATAGCTATATTCTTTTGCCAGATGTCTTTTTAGTGGTAGTTCCTGTCACCTTCTTTAAAGCTTGCCCACAGACTTTGGCTTCTTCGTTACTGTCTTTGAATGACTAGGATAAAGAAATTCTGTTTAGAGAATAAATTCAAGGTTGGAGTAAAGAAGGAGTGTCATTTTTTGCCAATTTATTCTGTGTAAAAAATACTTGTAATATTACTTTATTGAGTAAATGTTCTTTTAGATAACTATTCTAAAAAAAAATAAAAAATACGTACAATATAAAGCCTTCTTGCTTTTCYTGAGCTATGAATCTGCAGACATATAAATCTGATTTCTCAGGAAACAGTGAGGCCCATTCTAAAAAGAAACAGTAAAAAAAGGCATCTGTTCCAGATGCTCTGGTTGGATGCAGAGGCTTATGTATTATTTTGTGGTCCAAGATTAATACCATTTACCCTGAGTTCAGTAGTGCTATTTTACTGTTTAGGACCTAAATGTTGCATTGTTGCTAGATATAGGTCTCAATCTTCCAACTTAGGCACTGGATCTCAGTTTTATAATATTCTGAATGATCTGTACACATAGACCTTGGAATATGAATCTAAACCCAGAACTGAATGGCTCACCTCTAGCTACATTTTTGTCTTTGTTGCAGAGGCAAGGCATAGGTTTCAAGCCATGGATCTGTGGTTTCCTTATGCTCTAAATGACTTTCAATTTATAGCAACACAAAGGAAAAGACCTGTCATAATTTTACCAAACACTCTCAGTGGTGTACATTTATCTTCAGAAGTGATTCTTTCAAAGCAAAATTTTGTTTAAACTGCAGAGATACTCTAGCCTAACTCCAAACTGAGCATGCAGAAAGCAAAATAGCAGACCTAGATAAAGTGGATCCTTCTGAATTTACAATGAGAAGAACCAAGAGTCTTAGACCTGATCRATTAGTTGAGGATTTAAAAAGCTGCAGCTCAGTCCAGACCATATTTTTGGACGGTTGTCCAGACCCTATTCATAGCAAACTATTGTAACGATCAGAGTCATTCCAGTGATTCATGCTCCTCCAGGTAGGTTCTATATGAACCATATGAAGCAGTCATTCACTTTTCATTGCTTGCTCCTGGCCGACATTGTAAATAAATGAAAGTCAATTAGTTTAGTTTTAATAGAGGTTCTTGACACTTTGATAAATTTCATTGTAAAGTCATTGTAAAGGAAAAATGAGTAAGTGCAGCCTTACATGTAACTTGAAAAATTAGCCTCATGTATCCCATACRCAACTGAACAGGACAAGATCTTTGAAAACATGCTACTAGAAATTAATCCAGCACATCACTAAGGTAAATGTTTCCTGTGGTGGAGGAGAAAAAAAGCCCAATAGCTAATCTGTTTTCACATATTATGGTTGCATCGGACAGGCAGGGCTTACCTCTCTGCGCAGAATAGGTGACAAGCATGACCTCCATGCGCTCAGACTGTGGCGTGCACGCACAATGAATGGATTTATTTTGGTGAGTGCTTCCACGCTGTTCTTCTCCTGTTACCGCACCTCACTCAAAAACGAGATGCTATCACACGTCGCTGGGCAAATGGCCACGTAGCAAGCCGGAGAGGTACAGTGACCGATGGGAGACTTAGGCTAGGATAATCCTGACAGYGTTAACGGTGCTGCAAATTCACTGCGGAAACTAGGTTAGATTATGCTACACCACAGTCATCTACCTGTTGAGCCCATCTCAGTTGCATCAGATCTTCATTTCTTCAGGGCCTCAAATTGAGGTGGCAGATGTAGTATTTGTGTTTCCTCCAGCTGTATTCTTTTCTTTAACACTAAAAGAGTCATAAATTACCATTTACCTCTTTTCCTCCTTTCTTTTTCTCTCTCTYTTTTTTCTTTTTTTTCCTGAAACAAATGGTTACTGATCCTGCTAAAACTGTTCCTGGTGATTGATACAGAGTGTGCCTGAATGCTGGAAACATATCTAGTAATTACACTGTTCAGACATGAAGATCGTATTACCTCAAATTGCCTGGAATGATGTCAATTTATCAAACTTCCTGCAAGAAGTTCATCTCTGCTGTAAAGCGATCACTTCTCTCTCTGTTAGCTTGCTTTATCTAATACAAAGGGTCCAGAGGGGATTTATCCGCTGTCTTTTCCAACCTCATCTTCCTTTGGATTTTGCCTAACCAATGAGTATGAGGAATGAGCGTATATTTCGCTACTGCCTTGTTTATTTTATCGTCTTTCAGCGCAGCGGAGGGAGAGGATGTATAATTTGATTGAAAGCCCAAGACAGTTAACAGGGCTTCAACAGAGCAGCAGTAATCGTGTCTGCTTACTGAGGTAAAACGTGGTCTTTTTGTATTCCAGACAGAAAATTTCCATTATACTTGTTTAAGACTAAAAGATTAAAAAGCATAAAGATTCATTTCCTATTAAGCATGGTGTTGGTGAGTCTTTAATGCAAGTATCCAAGCGTACTTCCTGGACATTTGCCTTTCTGTTTAGTGCTGCCAGGAGGAAGAGAACGTTTGCAACATTTGTCTGACAGTTAATGATCCTAAGGTGTCCTACTAAATGGGTTTTACCCTTTGGATTATCAACAACAGTATAATTTATTTAGCATGGAAAGCAAAAAAGCTCCAAACAAGTTAAAAGTAAAGTGCTTAGAGTTAGGTATGCAAATTTACCTTTCCTAGCCCCTTTTCTGAGCTACTGTTCCAGCTCTTTCAGATGAGTTCATCTAAAAATAAAGTTAATACGAGAACTGTCTTATTCATAGGAGAGTTATTTTGTGGCAATCTAGACTACCACCACTCAAAGACTAAAATGAAGTCTCCAAACAACCACAATTCAGATTTCTCTCTCTCTCTCTCTCTCTCTCTMTMTMTATATGTATATACATTGGGTTTTTTTAATGCCAAAAAGCAGAATTTTCTGGTGAGGACAAATATGTTTATTTTTTATTTTCTCCTATCAGCAAGATCCAGCTTCTGTCTATTGAAAAGTAAGTGGCTGTCCAGCATAGACTGGATAGTAAAATGTGAGTAAAAAAAAAAAAACTTTTAATCTCCTCCTTGTTTGCTCTATATTGTTCTATATTGTTTTGGAAGTACTAAATCGTTTTAAGGATACTATGGTCACACAGCGAAAATATAACTTAAGCAGCCATAAGTGCCACCTAAAAGAAAAAGAATAAAATCTGTGGAATTTCTCATCTGTTTATAAGGTTCTTGTTAGTCAAAAGAATACAGACAGCAAAGTCACTGGATATATTCCCTCACCGTGTCTTAACCTTCAAAGAAACAGCATAAGCAGGGCTGCCCCAGCGCCTCCAGGACGCCCCCAGTCCGAGGGGACTAGTAACCAAACGCTCTGTAGGATTCTGAGCTTATCTAGACTTAATGGCCACCAGCGTTTCAGCCCAAGGAGGAACTTCCAGCTGGGAGACTGAAAACCCCTTTTTGGACTTTATTATCTATTAGAATAAAAGCAGTGCCTCTTGGCTTTGTATTTCACAAAGACTCCCAGGCACTTTAATCATTGAGGCTCGTGCATCCCTGTGATTTAACTAATTAGGCAACCCCAGCAATGTCCTGCTGTGTAAGCCTGGCAAAACCTCCTTCCCTGGGTGTGCAGTCCAGAGCACCAGTGAAATAATACAGTGAAGTCCACTCATCAAAGTGCCTCTTAGTAATGAAAAAAAAATTGATGCTTAGTAAAATTCAAGACAGGTTTAGTACCCTTTGATAATACTTCAGCTTGTAATTTTCTTAATACTTTCCTGCTACTTCTGTATCCTACCCTCCCCACATTTTTGATGCTATCAGGCTTACATTCTTGATATGACTGTTTTTTATTCATAAAATTTCTTCAGGAAATAATTCTGGGAATTCCAGAAGTATTTTACAAAGGCATATCCTTTCCAGGTTTGAATTAAACTTACTGATTAGCACATATATTTTCAAAGCCCTTCCTCAGAAAATACTGTTACTGATATAGATTATAAATTCTAAGCCCCTTGCAAAATAACCAATCTTTTTATTTTATTTACATGGGCTATCACAACGGTCTCATGTATGTATCTCCTAGGCTTCACTCTAATCATACCAGTAAAAATGTTACCTATTGCTTCCCTCCTCATCAATCTATTTAAGGAATATTTCATTATTTTATTTATTGAAATTTCTTAGTTTATTTTTACTATTTCTTTTTAATGATTTAATGGACTGCTTCAGGCATCCCTAGTACAAGCTGTCTTGTATTGCCCCATGCTGGAAGAGAAATCTGCTGTTACTGTGTTTGCTGCCACTATCATATTATATAGCTTAAAAATCACTGTCCGCTGAGGAAGAGCATGTTGTCAGCACTGTCTGGCAAAGTGACACGGAGCAACTTAGGTCCTATCTCCCACTGTGATGTAGTCCAGTAAGGCACTCGGTGAAAATCAAATGACCACAGCTTGCCGTCAGGCTTAAGAAAGCGTTCTGTATAATACGCCATGAAAAATACTCTTCTCGACCATTTCATTACAACTAAAAGTCTCCTGGGGAAAGAAGTGTATAATTTAGTAGTGTTATGTTATTGTGGGATAAGAAGAATTTATTTCTATTATTAAATTTTGTGGCTGAATATCTGTCAATGTATTGGTTTTAGGTGGAGGCAAACCCTGAGTCCTTAATCTAGAAAAAAATGTCAATAGAGAACAATGCTATGCCACACATAACACTCCCCTCAGCCCCCTCACTATTTGTAGCTAAGATTTTTTACTAACTTAATAAGGTTAAAACAGAATAGGTCTGCATTAGGACATGATTAAGATGCTAATTATGCAGAAAATATACACATATCTAATTCTTCGTATACAGGTAAAGCCCAGGGTTGGTCACCAGTGAGATTTCTCATAGGACTTGAAATAAATCACCATTTTAAGTCTAATTTCCTTTATCTGTCCTGGTTTTTTGAAGTAGCCTGTAAATAGATTTAAAGCTATTAGTACAGAGGTTTGCAAGCATTTCTGTAAACTGATTTAAATACAATTTAATTAAGCTATGTATGTGCAAAACTGTAAAACTGTGCCTAATGTCTAGTTATGGCAGAAACAACGCGATGGGAAATAACTTCCAAAATATATAAAATTAGGTATTTTTAAATATACATATTGTTAAGCAAGGTACAAGCTTTAGTCTTCTTTTTAGTTGCTGCTGCTGCTGTTAATAGCAACATTTTTACAGTCTAGATGGGTTTTTAATGTACTTGGTTTGAATGCCACAGTGTGTTTCAGGCTGAAGCTTATTCTAGTGTGATGGATGTGTTTAACTACAAACATTTTTTTTTCAAGGGGCAAATGTCATTGGGAGGTAGATTTGATACCACAAGCTGGAAACATGACTCTGCTATCTTGTGGGAATTCTTTTTCTTCTTCTCACCTTGTTGTGTCACGTCCCCATCTTCCAATTTGAGTAGAATTCAGCTGAAAGAATACGGCTGGCTCCTTGCATACGGAGATTCACAACTGGCAAAAAGCTCAGAGGGCATTCGGTTGAACTCCTTCAAAGTAAAAAACGATTTGTGCAGAACTGGGCTTGGTTTTGATAAAATACTAGTTATGACTGTTTTCTTGCTTTTCCAGCATGAGATAATTTATACAGCCTTTTGCACATACACAGAGGTGTACATGCAGCACTCTAGAATTAAGGACAGCAAGATAAAGTACGAGCTCCTACTTAACAGAGTGTTTGGGCAGGAAATGAGGAAAATGGTAATATCATCCCTCCTGCAGCGAGGATAGGCAGCAACAGCAGAGTGGCAGCTTTTGCCTTTAAGCCAGGGTTTAAAACCGTCTCTCCATGGTAGGTCCCCAAAGAGGCAGCTCAAGGCTTTAACAGCATGTGTAAAATCCAAGTTGGCAGCAATGATAGAGCAGATTCTGGTAAGGGTGAGGGAGACCAGTAGAGCAGGGTATGTGAAGTTTTTTTTTTTTTTTTTTTTAGGCAAAAAAAAAAAAAAAAAAAAAAGAGAGGGAAGCAGAGGCTCTAAGGAAGCCTTGGGAGTCAGGAGAGACTAATGGAGAATTAGATGGGTGTAAAGTCTTTTTTTCCTTTCCCCTCTTTTGTGATCCCATCACTTAACCGATATAGAAGATAGAAGACAAGTTTAAACAGGTGTATTTTGGGGTTGTTCTCTTTTTCTGTCCATTCCAGTTTGCAGCCTGTTCAGGTTCCCCAGACTCCCATGCTGCTTGTGCCTGTACAGGAGGAAGGAGAGAAGGAGATAGGGARGAAAGGAAGGAGTGGCTGGCGCTGCCCTTCCCATTGCAGAGGGGAACAGGATGATGGAGACAGGGAGGCATGAAGGAGAGGTTATGCATAGCAGCCAGTAAAGGTGGCCAGGTAGTGACTGCTGCTCTGCAGAGGAGGTTCCCTCCTTCTTCCACCCMCCTCCCGGCAGCTGCCCTTGCAGCACCCTCATTGCTCTTATTCCCTATCCTCTTATCTCTGCCACTATGTGAGTGATTCTGGTTTATTTAATCTAGATTAATTCAAGGGTTTAGAGTACCTATAGTGTGGTCTGATATGGTAACTGGATGTGTTTGAAAGGTTTGGACAAATCTGATGTGATTTTCAGCTTCAAAACTCTTGCTATAAAAGCCARATTGGTAAGCAAACAAAAAAAATTGTAGCTTGCGTACCAAATATTTGCAGGGTGTAAACAGAAAGAATGGAGGGATGAGAAGCAGGAAAGTTTTGTTTCATCCTTTTTTTTTAGGCATAAAACTCAACATTGAAGAAGCATTTGGAAAAGTTTTTGCAGTGAATAAATATCTGGTGAGAAAAGGAGAGATTATTTTTAACAATGAGGCTCCACACTTCTAACCACCTGGCTTCATCACTTGTTTAGTACATGACATACAGCAAGACCCACTAACAGCTAAATAGCTCCTGAGGAAGGAGGGGTGCAAGAAGGAGTGGGGGAAATCAATGGAGAGACATCTTCGCAGTGACATTTTCATCATATGAGCTGGAATCTGGAAGCTCGAAACAGTCTTTGCACCTCAAGTCATCAATAATTTTCAAACATCATCCTCAATAAAAAGTGTGGGCCTGATGGATGATGGTGGAGTGCTGATTTTACCTCTCATCTTGGCTGAACTGCTTGTTGGCATTGGTATACAAAACAAATGTAAGTGTCCTCCGCACCTCCGCCTCATTTTTTTTAACCAGTAAGTATTCTAGCATGAAGCTTTTAAATATTTTATATCTAGAGTGCCTTTTTCATTAAGAATACACTTTTATTTCCTGACATTGAGAAAATGGATCAGGATCATCACTTAAAAAAATTCTGTTTAAATGCAGATTTTGAATGGCTGCCAGGACTGAATCAAAAATCCCTGCAGAACAAACACTATAAAAATCAATAATGCTCTTTCCAGGGAGGTATATTTATCTGGTCATGTCTCCTTCCATTTCACTGTAGTACTTTTTGTAGTTTTAAGCCTTTTTTTTTCTTTCATAAAAGTGGTGCTTTATACTGGGCTATGCTAAAAAAGAATTGTTACATGCTACGCTATATGGGCCTTTTATAAATAAGTGATCATCCTAATTAAACAGGTACTTCTTAAAGATCTTTTTATTTTTCCATTTTCAGTACAGCAAGGAGAAATTCGAAGTCCTCTTTTAATTAGTTTTCTCRTGTATTCATTGGCAGTAGCGGTACATTCATCTATGGAGAGAACCACTTGTGGCCTGCCTCTGCGGTCTGCAGATTCCCCTCTTTCCTTGTCAGTTGAGTGGAGGCAAACTAATCAAAACGAAGAATGAGTTTACTGAGGAGCTTCATCAAGTGTCTTTCCTGCGGACACCTTCTGGGAAGATCCCTGCATCTAACTTGAATATAACTAATCCAGCTGCTTGGTGCAGTCTGCTTAGATCCTCTGGCTGAGGTGCTCTTGTGATCACCTGCTAACTTGCTTCAGATGACAAGATCTATAGTTTAAGACATTTAAACTAATTCAGCCCATTTTCACTGAAATGAGTTAATAAGCACACTCACAAGCTGTCCTGCCAGCATCTGAAGAGATAGTATCTAGCATGAAGACAGTGATGAGGAAGTATCTGGATAGAAAAAACTTCTGAAGCTGATATATTTCTAACCAGAGGCAGGAATATGAAGAGTCCTTAGAGACTTTACAGCTGTGGGCTGCTGACATTCTTGAACGCTGCTGTATCCAAAATGTTAAACCTCGTGTCGGAGGTGTGCATAAATGTCAGTAATTTTCAAAAATAAAAAGTAGGCCTCTGTAATGTTCTGTATGAAATGAAAAAGAAAGTTGATTTCATTCTGAATTGCTTCAACAAATCCATAGTTGGAGAAACAGGCCAGAAATACTTCCCTGCACATTTAGTACAGAAGAGCTTCGTTATGTACCAATAAAATCTTCCCAGCAATGACCTCTTAGACTTCTGACTACTGCACAGTCTACGCAGGGAAGAAAGAAATGAGTGGTTTTGTGATAGAATATGGACCAGATCAAGTGTTCCTGTGGTTTCAGTTGGTCTCAAACCAATTCTTGGGTAAGTGAAGGAAAAAACGTGCAAGACATGATCATAGCAGTTTGTTGTCCAAATGAAAAGCTTGCAATGGTACAGCAAAAATATACTAGAGTTCCTGCTAATGTACTAATGTCCTACTAACTTACTAATGARGTATCTTGTCATGCAGCTGATATTGCTGTATCAGGTTTTATWAATAATGTACTTCTACCAGATCATAGGTAGCCTTAGAGTCTTGTATAGTATGAGGTTCTGCCAAAACACTCTGAAGTGCTGCAAGTACCAAACAGGAATGTATTTGACAGTTAAAGGTTGAACTCGACTGTCCCGAATTTTTTATTTTTGCCAGTTCTCATTAACTAAACAGAACAAAATTTTGGATCATTCTTAAGTATTACAGATTTGAGTTGAAAGTCACATTATCAATGTTAAATACTAGAAGAGATGATGAACTTCATGATTTGTGTCATTAATCATATTTCCCACTTCTATTTCATCCTCTAGGCTTAGCCAAATACTATTATACATGGAATCCATCATGTTACCTAGTCAAAGAAAAGCTTTGAGTCAGTTGAAGCATCCTTATTCCTGGATACTATTCAGGTCAAATTAGATTGCCAGAGTGTGACAACAATGTCATTAGCTTATGTTTTAAAGTCCTTTACAAACCTATTTTGGTTATTTTGCTTGGTTTGTTTCTCCATTCCTTTTGTTCTCTTTTTCCTCTTTTTCCTTTCCTTCAAATCTGCTTCTTGGCAGGATCCTCTGTTTAGGGTGGGATAAAATTCATGCTATGCCATGATCAGTGTCACCCTCAGGCTTGGTGCAAATGACCAAATGTTTATAGTCCATAGATRAAAAACAAAAGTGAAGGGATACAGAGTTAGCACACAAAAGACGAGCAAGTCAGAACTTGAGGGACTTTGCTCCTGACCTGGGAGCAAATTCTTCTGTAGCTTGTGTCCCTCCTAATTCAACTGAAATAAAACCATAAGCATAGGTCAAGACAGAATTTGGCCCGTAGCTTGTAGATGTACTTCCACAYGGTATATATCTGAATACATGCTATAATCTACATTAAGTAAAATGGTGAGGATAGTGAATATGTCCTTGAGGTTATGGTTTGACATACATTTCTACTGGTAGCAAGGTAACTTAAAGAGTTCCTCTGTTGCACTGCTAATGTAACCCTTTACAGGGTAGGTAATGAGCTGGATTAATGGATCACAAAAAAAAGTTACGCTTAATGAAGATCAATTCAGTAGTCACATTTATTGTGTAGCTCCCCAGCAGCTGTGTTAGCCTAACAAAGGCCAAGTAACAAATAGAGAATGGTACAGATATGTCATGCCATGTTTCCAAAATTATATAGTACTAGAACAATGGCTTTATTTATTTATTTATTTATACTTTAAAGGAACTCTTGGGTTTTCTTGCCCATTGCGTAAGAAAATAAATAAAGTCAAATACATGCTAGCATGGGCTTTTCCRTACAAACAATAGTAGACTAAACAGCGGAGTTATGCACTTACATCAATATTGATCATTCCAGTTAATAGTGAAAGAARAGTCTTCCTCTTGACCACGATGTTCCCCAAAGTCGAGCAGCCTCCTATTGCTGCTCAAAACTTGTTTACTGGCATAACTGACTGAGAATCTTGTGTTTTAGTCTCTTCTACATGTTTGTATTAAGTATTGTTGTCTATACAAGCTTACAAGACATATGGCTTCCATTGTATAAAGATACCTCATGCTGAGGCCGGAGAACAGTCTTACTAGACAGAAGCGAGCATTTCCTTAAAGATACTTAATGGGTGACCTGACTGTGGCCAATGGGTACTAAACTTTTTAAGGTGAGGCAGAGATGTTTATAATTCTTAGSTGTCTGTTCAATGTAATATCTTGAATAAATACCACACTTTTAAATTGCACTTGGCTGCAAGACTTGGAAGAAAATACTTAAATAAAAGTTAAGTGGGGTGGGGATAGGGAGTATTCACAGAGAAAGTTTGACTGAAATTGAAGTGAATGTGAAARAAAATAGGGATAACATGGAAAAAAATTACTCTAAAAAATTTTCAGTATGTAACAGCTTATTTTCCCACTGTTTGCTGTCTGTTGGCAAATACAATCTTGTGCTAATATCAAACTGTGAGACTATACTAGTAAGGAAATTCAATGTTTTCTGACTTGCTCAGATGATCTTGAGTAATGAAGTTCATACTCCAGCTAGAACATACTAAGCAAATAAATGTTCTAATTTTATCTACAGTTCCCCAGGGAATACGGTCATGACTTAAAAAGAAATGAAGAGTCGTCTTTTCTTTTTAAACTTTGTTTTTTTCGTATTTTATAGAAGCTTGACCCAGAAAATGCTGGTTAATTACATGTCATTCTTTTGGAAAAGCATTTTCAGTAACCAAGATAATATTTCTGGTTATGAAAGCACCTGCTTACATTTCAGTGAATTCAGTGAGATGTAAGTATGTAAGAAAACACTTAAGCTCATACTTGAATAGGCTTTTTTCTCAAGTGAGAAATTTAATTAATATGTGTTAGATATGTGCACGAATAAAATTAGACATGTTTCTAAATTTTTAATGAAGAAGTTAATTGTTCTTTGATATAGCAAAATGATCTATTACTGAAACTAGTCCCATGAGTACTTTGAAGATTTATATTTCAGCTTTTCACACTACAAGAGCATTCTAAACACTGAATACGGTCTATATATCATTTTTCTTTTTGTTACTAAAATTTTTCTCTGTCAATTGTGGAAAAAGGATAACATATCCAATACAGGAATACTCTTTTTATCTATCYACCAAATAATTTATTTGTAAATAAAAGAAATAAAATTATCATTTTTTTTTTCCAGAGGACAATGAAGTACAGGCAAAAGTCATATTCTAATCTTTTGAAGATAAAGACATATCTGAGGAAAAGCTTCTTTATATTGTGGTTAAAAGTTTGAAGAGAACATTCAAGGTAAACAATAACTTTTATTTGCTGTATTTTATACGCAAACACAGTCTGAATGTCAAGCTTTAAATCTAACAAATGTATTTTAATATTACTTACAAATGTATTTTAATATTACTTATCTGCTATTGTAAACTAGTGTGTTTATATGAAGTTAAATGACATAACTCAAATTTCTCTGAATAGTTACTGACTTATAATTACTTGTTCCTTCTCGCAAAGGAATCTTTTTAAAATTCTGATTCTTTTAAAGCTACCAGGTCAGTGAAGCATTCTGATTTAGATGCTTGCTCTTACACATTGATTTGTACATCTCAGAATTAACTCTAGAATTCTTAGAAAGAAAAAGAAGAAAAAAAAGCCATAGCTCAACGTGTATTTCTGTGTCTGTTTATAACCATGTTGAGCCCTTGCCCTGTGAGTTAGCTTTCTTTAAAGTTTATAGCTCTGCAACGAAAACCTACATTTTTATCTGTGTGCTTTTCTCTAGAAAACATAAGACAAAAAGGGAAGCAGGAGGGGAAAACCCTAGTATGATAGCTTAAAAAAAAAAAAAAAAAAGAAAAGAAAAGAAAAGAAAAAAAAAATTCTAAGGTTCCAGTGGTAATCCTGACTCTGCCAGCACAGTGGTGAAGGACCCTCGTGCTTTCACCGAGTTTGTCTTTTCAGACCCTCTGTCATGGGAATTGATGTTGTTAAAATGCAGTACTCTGACGGCACTTCTCTCCCCTTACCATCGCATCAGGTTCATCTCTATGTAAGGGCAAACTCAGTGGTCCTGGATAAACACTGAAGAAACAAAGATGCTAATGGCTAATAACCCATGCTTTTTGTATCCAGGAGTCTAGCTTGCAGCTTCAGTCTCAGTTATATACACTGGAAAGGCAGCAAATGCTTTTAAAGCAAACCCTTTCTGAGCTCATTTCTATTGAAATGGTTTGGTTCCCCTTACTCTCTTTGGTAACGTTTACAATTCATGATTTTGAAGGTTAAGGAAACCCAGGCTTGTTTGCATGCCATAAATTAAAGCCATCTGTGTACAATCCATGACTCTGATTTCACACAGCGGAAAAAAGGATGCTGTCACTGCTGTTGTCCTTTGCAGGCTGGGGTTGATGTGTAACAGCAGGTGCCTTTGAARGAAATGTTGTTGGTGCTTGTAAAGGCAGACTGCCCAAAGCTGCATTTTTTTTTGTTTTATTTTATTTAGGGAAAGGCCATTGTTTCTTTTGTTGCCAGTCTGTCAGGGGAAATCTTTGCAGAAGAGATCAGGCAGATTAAATGGCACAAAAGGCTTAAGAAACATGGCTACACTGAAGGGTTCATAGACGTTACAGGTCACTGGTCTCACTTAAATATGCTCGTACTTGAATACTGTCGCCATGACTGTATAGTCACAGAAAGCTGAAATTGTAAGATAACCTTCAGCTGTAGAACTGTGGGAGTTTTTACTACTATTTTTCATACTTATGTTTGGATGTATAAAAGAATTGAAAGTACTTTTCCTTTCCTTTTTTTTTTTTTTTTTTTTTGGTTAGGTAATAATTAACAATTATGATGAAGCAAATGAAAAAAAAAAAGTTGAAGTACTTAAGTCTAGAAATCTCTAACACCATGTATTTCAGGGCCCTTTCCAGGTTGATTTTTTTTTGGAGGGAGGGGGAGGGAGGAAATAAAACATTCTGTACATATCTAGTTACAATCTTTATAATTGTGTAATATTGCTAGATCTTACATTCTGGGGAAATACTTAAACACTGTGCCTGTTCATATAAAGCTATGTACCTTCACATACATTARAAACCTGGGTCTATTTACAGATAAATTCTGAGAGTATCAGGAAATTTTGTGGAGATTTGGGTTTGATTTCTATGATGAAACTGATGTCACTAAGCAAGAGTCAAGATAATTACTACTTTTGCTTGCTAAATTTGCAAACAGTAGGATTCACCTTCTTAGATACATCAGTTAGGAGGAACTTTGCATGCATGATTTCAGATCATTAATAGTCAAATACATTGGTGCTGATATTTTATAAACAGTTTTGTTCCAGTATTTGTTCCAGTAAGGTTTGTTTATTTCTTTAGGACTTTTCCAATCTACTAAAATATGACACTAAATTGAAGAAATAGTCAAATGAAATATATCAAAATGATACAAATAAAATTTTTTCTGCTTATGAAAATGAAATGTTGTAGTACTGTATAAGATGGGGAAGACCTTTGATCTTTCTCAGTGCTGTTTTTTCTTTAGAAATAGCACATTTTGACAAAATAAGAGCTTTCAGCAAAGCCATGTTGTCAGTGAAGCAGAATAATTTGTTTATCATTTGTGATTTGTTATCCAAGTACCTTCAKTCCCAAGTATTTCAARYGAAGAGTCTCAGGTTTTGTCCATCCTCTTTGCCTTCCACCCATCATTCCTTTCTGATAGAGAGCTATGCTTAACAGAATGTTGAAATAGTACGCTAAGTAGAAATGACTCATTTTATAAGCAAAATATCCAAAGGCAAATCGTGGCACAGGACCATCTGATTACACAAAAAGAAGAATGCAGCACTTTGTCCCTTTTCTAGGTTCTTCTGAAGAGATTAAGAATCACTTTTATGAATTATGATTTGAAGAAAGCTTTAATTTTCTTACCATTCTGATGAGCTCACTGTACTATAATACTGAACAAAGCAGCCTGCTCTTCTCCATAATTGTACAGAAAGTCAAAAGTTCAGGGAGAGGGTGAAATATTTATCATAAATGAAGTTGTCAGAAGCTTTTTGACATCTCTATCTGAATGACACTTAAGTGATTTGGAGACCACTTCAGGAAGAAAAATGTTTTGTTTTAAAAAAAATAAAACTATTGCTCTAAATGAACCCCCCCCACACACACACATGCATACATTTGAATATTGAAAGGAGAGATAATTACAACAAATATTTAATTTGCATTTGATTTGTTTGACTTGCTTTAGCCCACAACACTAAGTGCTTCGCGCTTCCRTCCAATATTTTAGTTGTCAGCAGATGTTCAAAGGGAAGTGTAGTCCCCTGTACATTGTAGCTGACATCAGGGAGTATGTTCACAGTTGTGTAGAATAAGATCGTACAAGAAAGTGACATACTGTGATTCCACATTGCCTATCATTGCACAACATCAGGCTTTGGAAGGCACTGCATTTGCTTCCTGACATATTACATCTCTCTAAATAAGCTGGTGAAGTATGAGAAACAAGTCGCCTGAAGTAAGCTGCTTGGAATATCCTAGGGCACAAAACAAAAGTTTGTGAGGGTGTGTTTAAATATCCTGCTTTACCTGCTAYGGCTGACAGGGCTTTTAAGACTGTTTCTGGCATGGGTCTTTCCTGTTAGTCATAAAGCATTTTCTAATGATAACTTTTTCCCTGAAAAACATTGTTACCTGAAATAGCRTATTTCCTTGTGTAATGGCTGCTCATAGGTCATGGCCCTTTCCACAGCCAGCATCAGGCAACAGTTTACCATAATTTTCAGAGAAGTTCATAGAGAGGCTGCATCTTAAATCAGTGGATTTAAGAGTGGAAAAGGAGAGTTACACTGAGTGGTGAGCTGAAAGAGGGAAAGGACCAGCCATGGGACAGCGAAGGCATGGTGGCATGTAAGCAATTATCTAACCTGGTTACGACTACTCTAGTATGTATATATTGTGTGCTATGTACCAGATAATGTGTTTTAACCAAACAAGAAGACCCATTTCTCTACTTGGCTATATCCCTGAAATYAGGGAATGTGTCCTGGTGAAACAGAAATCAGAACTGATGTTGAACTGATATTTCAAGGGGTCAGAAGTTGATGACCCACTGGACTTCAAACTGAAGTGCTTAATGCACAAGCTACACATCACAACCTCTTCACTGCATCCTCCTGATGGCACATGTGAACGCACGTGGCTTGGTGTGATGGTGATCGAGGCAGACAAACATGGAGGGTAGATTAATCAAAATTGCATGTATAGCCTGAGATAAGTGAAAACATGRCAAAACATTCTGACATAGGCTTCAGGATGATTTTAGGTGGCAGCAGCAAGAGAGTACAATCAGATCTCTCTCTTTAAAAAAAAAAAAAAAAAGGCTGAGATACCAGGTCGGCTACTGAGCTGCATCTCAGCTCCAGTTTTGTGCCTTCTCTTTGAGTACTCAGTGCARTTTTCATTGCACATCAGCTTTGCACACCTACTGTCTAATAAAATCTTGGCACTCCTGCTGGGTGTGTAAGCCTGCAGCTAGGCTAGGTGTCTGTGCTACAGGACCAGACACTTTTTTCTCCATCATCTGTCAGAACTGGGACTAGCCTTGACCTTGAAGAGTTTCAAGGCTACAGAGATTATTTCAATTCAGAACAAACCTTGGGGCGGAGGACTAAAATTTCTTGTGTAGCCAGATCATGAAGTCCAGGGCTTATTGTGAAGAAAGCTAAACTGTGGCACACTTGACTTATGAAACTATTTCATGTAGGAGAAAGCTTGTTTGCTACTGCCTATGATTAATACCTTGAGAAGTATCAGCTGTTACATTGTTTTCCCTTCCAGATCTGATTTTTTTGATCTTTTTTTTTTCATATTAAGTAAGCTAGTGTGAAAATATAAGTATTGAGAATAAGATACATTTTCATGCTTTCTAACTCATGATAAGGCAGGGCACGGAAGAAATACATAGCAGACCACCAACAGGTAAAATAGAGAAGAAAGGGTGAAGATGAGCTGCTCCCAGTTGCATTGCCTAGGGTAAGTAAATTCTCCCAGAACAGTTTTTGGTCACCTTGAAGGCAAAAGAGTACCACAATTTTAAAATCAAGTGTAAAAGTATAGTTTATTTATAAAATAAATAAATTTAAATATGAGCAATGCTATAAAGACATGGAGAAAGAAATAAAGAAAAAAGACACATCTACTGTTCTTTAGTTCAAATCCTAGTAAGCTGTTCATGCTGTGTATTATCCTTGACATTCTCTTTGCAGTTTATAGTACATTCACATAGCAGTGAGTTTTTACTCAGGTAAAAAGATCCTCTTTGCTCACATTTTAGGATTTTTATATTATTATTCTTAATTTCATTAGGATATTGCAATACCTGTTCTCCCAAAAGCACATTAACGGTTCAGTTTAGAACTAATCTGTTGTGAAGCTGATGATCTGTTCTGAGACACAATATTATTTTCTGCCTTCTAGAGTAACGTTTATGCTTCTGTAAAGCCCTTTTCTGACATCACAGCTTATACCTCCAGTAAAAATGTAAATTTAACACCCTTTATTCACCCTTTATTCAGCTCAGCTGTGTACGTGGAATTCATACATACGGCTTGTTAACTGAGCGTTAACTGAGAGTAGAGGTGCTGGAAACTGTGCGCTTTGGACAGGTGAGAAGTTTGGGATGAATGGCCTGTAAAACAGCCTTTGAGAAGTACCACTGTGATGATATTGCTCTAGTGTTTGTCATTTTTCTGAAAACAATACTTTTATTTCATAATTTCTGGTTGTGCCATTTAAAAATGGAGCTTTTTCTGTCAGTCTGTATTAATTAATTAATTAATTTCGTAATGGACAATGGAGCAGAATGAGAGTCTACATAATAGGTTTTGCATTCAGTATGATTAACTGAGAGGACCGAAACAGAATTTTGTCATACACAACTTTTTTTCAGCGAAAGTCCCATGAGGTATTTTAAAATGTAGTTGTTTTACTGTAAAAATAWATTGTTTAACCTCAGACAGGGCCTATTATTTAATGACCCAAAACTGTTACATAAAACAAAATATAGAGATCACAAATAGTATAGAACTTTTCACTACTACTGCTACTTAAACACTTTGAAGCAGAGACTAAATACAAGGAAACATAAACTTGTATTTAATACATTTGCGAAGTTTCTGAATAATCTTCTATTTTGTTACAATAGAATAAGGTAAACTACTGAAAGCATTTCCATCYCCTTTCATATAATATTCCCATAGCAAATTCTAAACCTAATTACACAATGTAAATTGTTTATTACAGCCCTCAGCCCTTCTGGAATTTGAACAGCAAAAGAAAATCGATGAGAAAGTTAAACAATCTAACATCACGCCTCTGTTGCAAAGATTATTACCTTTGCTTCTAATATCAGCTGTAAAGTTAATGCTAACGGGTGGAAAATGCAGGGGTATTAATTGTAGAAGAGGTTGAAAGCTTCACAGAATGGTTTACTGAAGAAAATCAGAGTAGAATTTATGAAATAATGATCAGGAAGGGAATATGGAAAATATTAGGGTTAAGTGCTTTGACGTGRTTCATTGATGGAAGGCATTCTTTGTAATTGCATGCCTTCACTAATGAAGAATACAGTCTTGCAATTAAAATTCTCCTTATGYGTATAACCGCTCTTTTCTTAGGCCTATCAGCAGCAATGCTAGTGGCAGCTCAGGCAGCTAATACAGCTAGAAGTTCCACCCCAAGCTGCGAGGTAAGCTGTGCTTACGCCCTAAGCACGCGCCCCACTTCAGGAAGAGGCTTGTTTCTTCTTCACTGTATGCTTCCTTAAGATGCTGCAAGGCTCTTATGTTGGCTAATTTTGTCTATCTGCTGTGAGGACTTGCATTAGAAGTCACAGCTGRTTTTGATTTTGTGTAACAACAGTAGTGCTTCAGAACAAGAGTTTGTTTGGGGCCTGTAAGAAAAATTAATATTTTCCTCAAGAAATCTAGAGTCTGCAGAGAAAACAGCATTAATTTCCAAATTAGCATTATCTTGCCTTCCCAACTCCTTCCCAAAGTGAAGAATATGGGAAATCTGGCTATTTCTTATTTCAAAAAGCCATTCTCCTGYACTTCATGTGTAAAGCCATAAATACTTGGGAATATCAAACAGTATGTGGTCTCTATCATTGTCATCTATTAGCCTGAAGAGAGGTACTTCCAAATTGCTGCTAAAAACCTTGGAGGAACAAAAAATGCACTTCCCAAACAATTCCTCTGAGCGTATTTTTTAAAAGACTAGTATGGACTCAAGAACACAGCCTTGAGAGATTAACTACAGCTGCCTGTATATTAGGTCAGTGCAAAATGATCAGTGCAGTTCATAGGCCTCTCACTTGAAGCCTTAAAAATTTAATTTAAGTTGCTGTGTATTTTTCAGAATTTAACAGCTGCTGTWGGTAAATAATAAGTAATTTGACTTAATTTCTTCTTCAAACATATYGGCACAAGTCCCAGTTATTTTCATTGGCCAGTGCCTATGTTGTGATGAAGTTTAGCCTTCTAGCTTAGTATTCTCCAATCTTGGCACATGTTTTGGTAGTTCAATATTGTTTTCAGAAGACTCCAAGCATCTTTATTTAATGTAATGCCGTATTAACGTACTGTAGATTCTTTCCATGGGGAACCAGTAATTTTCTTGAGATAACATATGAAAAGACAAAACATAAAATAAGTTCTGTGTTTTACAGTCACCTTTACCTACTTCGTGTGGGTGTGTGAGTAGACTTAAGGCTGRAAGAAGACACTAAATAAAGAAAACCAATGGTGACATTTTAATGCCAGCTATTATACAGTGTGATATAGCCAACTTCAATTTGAAAATGCAGTTCTTACCATATTTCATTTAGTCTACTATATAACTGAAAGTTTTATAAATGTCAAACTCTAAAATACAAAATTAGAAGGCAGCCTAGTGCTTTACAGATTGTATGTGTGTGTCTATGTGTGTGAGTCGGTGGGGGGGCTATATGTATGGAAAGAGAACCTGAAAACTGCAGGGTCTAATTCTGCAAGCAAGACCAGCATCAGGTTTAAAACATGCTTCCCTTGCTCCTCTGATGATCTTAGTATCTTCTAATTTCTGCACTAAATATGGTAATTTTAGTCATTTATATATATACATATACATACATATATATATATACACATACGCACACACACATACACACACACACATATAAACGAAACACTGCCTTATAGGTTATCTTGCTGAACTGCTTTAAAGATTCCGTCTCAGCATCACGTTTTCTAGGTGAATCAGCCCAGGACTTTCTAGACTCCCTTTGCAAGATAAGCACTGTACTGCCATGATCATTCTTGTAGTTCTCTGTCCCCATTCAAGGTTACGCTTACGCAGTACTGTCTGAGCAGTATCTGCAGTTAACAACACTGCAATTCAGCTCACATAGAACCTGCTCTCCATAAAGCAAAAAGAGGAGGAAGATGCCATGAGCAAGTAATACTTTCTAGCTGATACCAGTGCCTGACTGGGGACTTCGCAGGGGTGGTAAGTAGGCTTGTTGGCAGTGAGCTCAAGTTTAACATTCAGTGGAAATGTACCTGAGATTCAATTCATCACCCTTGAACATGATTGACCTGTATTATATGCAGGATTCCAGTTGATATATTAGGAGTGCCTGCTCCAATGACATTAATACTTCCATATTTCTTTCTGAAATACCTTGCCTGAAAAATCCTAGGATTGCTTTTGACATTTTCATGGCTACTTCACAGTGATGGTTCGTAGTAATCTTATAATTGACTAAGACACCTAGATCTTGCTCTTCCTCTGACATTTCCAACTAATGACTTCCCATGTGAAGGAAGAAATTCTTGTTATTAATCCCTAAAAGCATGACCTTGCACTTTGCTATGAAATCTCATGTCATTTCTTTGTTTCAGCTCTCAAGGTCATTCTCCAGCCCCACACCCCACATGTAAGATTTTGATCTTTTTCTGTATCAATAATATTCTATTTTGCATAATCAGTAGCAGAATTAGCAAGCTTTACTTTGTTGCAGTCTTGAATGTGAAACTTAATTTAGAACTTCAGACTGATCCTTCAGTAATTTTACTAACTACCTTTGTGTCCAGCATATCACTTTTAATGTGACCTATTGTTATCTCTAATTTAGTTTGTACCCTTCCTAAATTTACCAGATTTTCCTCATCTAGCAATTGCTTATTAAAATGTTCTTGATTTCTTTTTCAAATAAAGATATCAGATAAATGTCACAACCTACATGTGCTAAAATCATGTTTGCTTTTTGTTCTACTTGTCATTTACTGATTCTTACTTTCAACATTTGTTCTATAGTTTTGCATACTAGATAAAGAGGTCTGAGACAATTTTTCTACCCTTTCTGAAGCATTGCTATTCCTGGAACGTGAGATACCATCCACAATATGGTCAGTTCTCTAAAAATCCTTGCTACTGAGTTTGGCACTGGTGAATGTTGAAAACAAGAGAGACCCAATCCATCCTGCGGACTACTTGTGCCAAAGGCTACTCCTGGGCCGAGTTCAGACTGACCCAGCATAGATAACTCATTTTAAGGTAAAGACAATAACTTTGCTCAGGGGATTGTGGCACTTTGTGAGCACTTGGAGGTGAGGTAAGCAAATTGCTTTGCTCCACTTACAAATCTGTAGGCGGGGGTAACCAAATAGCTCCCTTTGCTTCAGAAGTTTAGGATGTACATGGGTGGAAAAGCACTTTTGTCAGTTAGTATATGAAGTTATATTAAAAATCAGTAAAACTTTCAGCTATTTTAAGAGATTTGGATGCTCTTGATAACAATATTCATTATCTTCCTACGTATGCCCAAAGGATACCTCTTTACGGCAATGAGATTCTTGATCGTTCACATCTTTATCATGCAGTCAAAGGAAAGGGAAATTCTGGTCTCAAAATAAAGGTCAATTTAATTGGTCCCCAGATGATACTGTACTATTCAAGATGAAGTCGAACTTGTTTGCATTGCAGTTCATGTGGAATCATGATACTTCTGTGAAGTGAACCTGAAAAGCTAGATGAATTATGCAGGCTGTGAACTCTAGCTAGTGAGCTCTGAATCACTAAAATAGCATAGCTGAGGGTATAAATAATGTTAAGTTATACTATACAAATAATTTATTTACTATATTGCTTATTACAAATGTTTGTGTGCTATATATATTCTTTGGTGAAAAATATTCCTTGGTATTCTTTCATGAACTCTTTCTTATGTCATAAACAATAAAATTAGTTTACTCTGAAATTCTGAAGGGACCCTGCTTGTAATCTGTAATTAGAGAGACAAGAGCTATTAAAATCATTCAGTCCCTAAGATGTGATATTGACTAGGGGAAAAACAGAACTGAAATCAGAAGCTATACCTCTTCAGAAATTAGGCAACTTATGTAGATGGCTAGTTTTAAAAATGCTTCTTTAGAGTTAATATAGGTTCCTTCTGTGGTAGAATTTCTGAATAGAGATAAAAAGATTGAGCTACCTCTAATTATGACTTGATATCTAAGTCGTTTAAACCTCTAAACCATATGATGTGGTTTAATATGACAGTTTTGGTAGACAATATACTCTTACTCTAATCATTGTAGTATTTCTTAAACATGAGGTTTTTAACTCATCTTTTAAGACATGCACTGGGATAAATACATTTCTTTGCTATTTTTCTTTAGAATTTTAAGAACAAATAAATTTATAACTACGTTCAGGGAATAAAAAAAGCTTTACTTAAAAGTATAACTCAATAAAATTTCAAGCCAAACCTTTAAATATTTTATATTCTGCATTTATTACTGTTGGCTGTAGAGTTTTTGTTAAACATCTCAGAAGTGTAGCTTCCCTCTTTGCCAAGGTATATATAATTTTTTCATGTAGCTATTAGGATTATGGTGAGAATAACTAAGAAAACTAATTAAAAATTGAATATATACCAAGGGTTGTAATTTACAGCACACAAGGTTCAAAATATTTTCCTTAGTTCATAATATGTTCCACATGTGTCTTAAAACTCGAGAATATTAGACTCAACCCTGTATATTGTATTTCATTTTTTCATTAAGAAGTTATTTAAATGTTTTCATTAAGTGGAACATTTATTTAGATATTAAAGGAAATTATGTCGAAAATGTAAATGATGTATTTGACACCAAAAGGGGAAAGAGGCATTAACAGTTTTAATTAAAAATTCAATCCTAACAGGGTTTGTCCTCATCAACCTAGAAATTTAGCACAGATACTTTATTAAATTATAAAGTATCTGGTTAAAAGCTATTCACTATGTTGTGGACTAAATCATCCGTCTCCACACCAGATCCATTTTCTACAGAAATCAGTGCCGAAACTGACTCCAGAATAGTAGTAGACATAATTTATGACTTTACAGTAGTTTCTGCAGTGGGATAAAACTATTTGGATGGGCTTGTTGGAAGGCCTGGATCTGCAAAGAGTATAAAGAAGATGCACAGATATACCTTATCCTCTACATTGCTCTTTAACTTTCCTAGCAAGAGTATATATGATGTAGAGAGACAGAAAGAAGATTGGCTAAAGCATTTGCTTTATCTTCTGTTTATGCTGTAAATGTGTTAGTGTTTTGCCTGCCTCATTTTAGAGGACGGGTAATCCTTTCTTACTGGAAGAAGCCATCAGCAGCATACTAATTTGAAGTTAGTGGAGACAGGGGGAGAAAATTGAAGAAACTGTGGCTTTATATATTTGGAGTTRTCCGAGATTTCTTGGCTCGAATACAATTTATGGTTGAGGCAGGAAGGGATCTGTTCCTGCTTGTGCTGACATGTGGCAAAAGCATTTGGGCTCAGTTTGACTCTCATGTGTCTGAGACTCAGAAAACCTGATTCTCTTCCTGATTTTGCCATGAAGTCTTGTTTCTTCTCCAAGTTCTTATTTCTGTCCTTGGAGTATGATCCAGTGTAAGTATTTTCACCTCTATGTGCCTTTTTTCTTTCTTTTTCTTTTTTTTTTTATTTGCTTCTTCTCCTAGCCTTTATCCATCTTTCCAATTGAACTGTAATGCTTAAGAGGAGTGTCTCGTGGTATATGTGATTACAGTGCACAGTAAAACTCTCTTATCAGCTGAGATCTATACATGGACCTGTAATATCAATAGTTAATAATGAGCAACCCTGGTGCATGAATGTACCTGATCTCTGGCTCATTAGAACTAAAATTTGTTCTAATCTGAAAGGGATTCTGAGCTCTCTATAGACAGGCCATACAAACCTATTTACAGCCGTACCCACCATTTGATTATTTCTTATTATCATTTGAATTAATCTTTCCAGAACTGAGTGACCTCACACACATCGGATAAAGAAATAGACTGACATCAGCAAAATCTAGGGCAGTATGGACTGTACTGTAGCTGGAGAAACATTGTCCAAGTAATAATTCCTATTTCCTACAGCAGTTTGTAATGTAGTGTAAATCCAATAAAATTGGCACAAGTCATGCAAGTAACTCATATTTGTACTTTGAAGGGATGGAACACTTTTTAAACACCTAGACTACATTTAGACAGCCTAAACCCTTAGGTTTAATGTTTCTGATTGTCTAAACATCTAAGCAGGAAATCCAACAGAACACAGTGCAACTGAGATAGAATTGAGACAGCTGAATCTGGACCTCCCGCCACATCCTGATCCAGCATCTTTAGCATCTGAGGAACCTGGTGAATACAGCACAGAAGTACCTATCCTAACCATCGTGGGGCTGAAACTTAATATCCAAGTTCTCCATCTATATATAACACCTTCAGTTATATCCAGAAACAGGGTAAAACAAATCTTAGCTGACAATATATTTCTGCATAATTTCCAGTAGAGAGATGGTTATTGGAGGGATGTCTATAAATTTCACAAAAATATAAGCATACCTTTGGGAATTTACAGACAAACATTCTCTGGGACAGACGTTGACCTCCTAGTGTTTGATAATCTGGTTGTTTGTCTCCTGTTGTTACAAGAAATTTGATTTCCATCATTCCTATAGATTACTGACAGGACCAAATTCATCTGATACAATAATATCAAATATAAGATAAAACTTGGTATGTTCAGATGTGCACTTTGCTATAGATAGGTAGTTTAAATTCCTTGATACTTAGCAACATAGCATGCTGCAATTTTCGAGTCCTGTGCTGTGTCTTTCTTCTTTGCTTGCTGGGAGCTGTTATTAAGGGTTTTTTTGTTATTTTTTGTTTGTTTTTCTTGGCTGTTTTTCACTTGATCTCATTCTGTGTAAGGTTTTAACATTAAGAAAGCCTTTCAAGTAGAATAAAGGGCAACATGAAAAAGTATATTTTTTGTTTCAGTGGAGCCCATGCTATCAGGGACAATGTCTTTTGGGAGATAACCCTGTCTTTGCTCCTTGAGCTCAATCTGAAGGGGCAAAGCAAAAGTCTATTTTTCATGTGAGCTGAGCTCGTGTAGTTCAGGGAATATACCATTGGGGAGCTGTCTGTATGCCTCATTGATACTTCAGTAGAATAGTCTGAGATCAAGTTACTAGCTTTAACAAATGTGTATATTTTGTTTCAGTTATTAAACTTGTCCTATCATGTTAGCAGGAATTCTAAGATGCTTATTTTTGTTTTCCTCAACAATGTAACATCTAAGGAAAGCATAAAACACATTAAAAATATCATAGACCCTGATTCTCCACTTTTCTATATTTTTGGCAATCATTTACATTGATGCAATGTGAATTTAACTTTCAGGAGCGCAAAACAACCAGGCTTCTAAATAAATACCTGTAGTTCTCCTTTGCTAGAGAATTTTGAAAATAGAGCCAGATGAGAGCAAAACATCAAACTGAAATATTGTACATAACCTTTGTATTACCTCTAACTAGGTGCAGGTTCTATGCATTATAGAAGTCAGAGATAATTAGGGCTTGTGTTAATTTGACACAGTGACTGGGGAATAAGTTAGTATTATTCATGATTCTTTTTATTTTAAAATTAAGTTAGTTGCATTATGAAGAAGGTTTCTAAGTTTACAAAAATTCAGACCAGCCGAGAGGGAAAAAGTTCAAATAAAATGTTGAAAATCTCCTCCAGCAGTTAGCAAAAATATGAATCCTTTTTGATATTGTTACCAGCTTGGATAATCTCACTCTTCATAACTGACATTTTATTCATCACTACCCAAACATATACCAAAGTATAAAATTTATTTTATTTATAGCCTAATTGAAACAAATAGGTCTTAAAACTTTAAGAAAGTATACTGACTGTTATGATACTTTGTAGAACTGGGAAATCTAGAAAGATCTGATAATTTTGGTGACTCATGTTGCTCATGGAAACATCAATGGTTATTTTGAGATCTACCTACTACAGGTTATTAGAGCTAGTCAGACATGAGGTAGAAGTTCAAGAAGAAAACCAGAACTATCTATAAGTAACTGCTAGTGCAGTACAGCCATTTAGCTCTTGTTGTTGCTCAGTCTTTTTATAGCTCTCATCTCAGCATTTCAAAATGCATTTCCAACTGGAATGAAGCCTGACAGGGGATCCTATCAATGTCTACAAATACCTTAAGGTGGGTGTCAAGAGGATGGAGCCAAACTTGTTTTTCAGTGGGGCCCAGTGACAGGACAAGAGGCAATGGGCAGAAATTGAAGCACAGGAAGTTCTGCCTGACCGTGAGGGGGAATTTCTTCCCTGTGAGAGTGATGGAGCCCTGGACCAGGTTGCCCAGAGAGGTTGTGGAGTCTCCTTTGCTGGAGATATTCAAAGCCTGTCTGGACACGAACCTGTCTGACATGCCCTGCTTGAGCAGGGGAGTTGGACTAGATGATCTTCAGAGGTCCCTTCCGACTTCAACCATTCTGTGATTCTATTAAAAGGTAAGCTTTTGAAATTTCCGTTAAAACTTCAGAGAAGCATTTCCTAGAAGTATGAAAAATTTTCATTTCAATCATGCTAAAACATTATCATTTATTCATGTGACTAAGCTACAATATTTATATATATACACATATATTCATATATATATACACATATATAAATATATGTAGTATATTTATAAATTAAAGAATTATTACAACAAAGTTAAAACATAAGTAGTCAAAACTGTGGGATTAACACAACAGATTCATCAAAATTAATGATCCAAGAAGCACTTCCATGTGATAGAACTGCATTTCTTTCAACTGTTCCTTCAAGAATATTTCAAGTCGTGCAAGTGCACAAGCAGAGTTTGAGGGTGAAAATGCTTTGGCCTGTGGGAAGCACCTAGTCTCATATTATTAAAGCAACTGTGGAAAATGAATGTTTCTCTCAGCAGTAAGCCACTCAGCAGTATGTGCTCGAAATGAAGGAAAAGGGGGAAGGGAGCGTATGTCATATATCATATTGATTGCACTTTTGTGATATGACTCACTTCAACCTCGTGCGGAAACCAACATGCATGAAATCTACCAGTACTGAACCGAGCTTTTTTTTTTTCTTTAACTAAACTATAATTGCACTATCTGATATTATAATTACCACAGTTCAACTCCATTAGGAAAACCTTTTCACTTTACAATCGAGGTGAAGTTAAACTGAGTTAGCTTTAGAGAGGTTCAAGAAGGAAACTACAGAAAGCTGAACGGAAGTGTTCCTGCCACAGAGGCATTTAGGTGTGGTTAGGGTTTATCTTGTTGCATGTAATTAACAAATTTAGCTTGTTTAGGAGTGCCTAACCAGTAAATCTGTTATTCAGGAATACTCAGGAAATTCAGTAAGTTACATGTACGGAATTGATATTACTTTGATGTCACCAGAGGAAAATCTTTAAGGAAACGTTTTAGTGTCCTACGGGCTAGAAAGTATTCTAATCTTCCTAATTGTGAATGGTCATTGTTAACCACTGAACGACGAGAAGAAAAAGGTACATCTATACAGTCATTTGCATGCTGATTCACTGCTCTGTTGCTCTGCTGCCTCCTGATACAAAGGGACATGAGCCACGAGCCGCTGTTGGAAGGCTGCAGCCCAGTCAGCCAGGCTGTTTTTCCCCAGACACCTTGGGCGCATGAAGTTTATAGATAACAGCTCACCCTGTCTTCTTCTGGGAGAAGGACACAGGGGATGGTTAGGGAACAGGAAGATCAGTCAGAGCAGTCTGATCCCTCCTTACCCTGTGGTAGTGTCCTTAAGATTGCTTCTTCCTCTTAGGGGAGTATCTACAAAGAGGCAAAATTGCTCCCTGCTCTTCCCCTGTTTCCCGTCCATTTTCATATGTGACGTTAAGCAAATGTGAATTGAGGAACGTGATGCTTATTTTCTTCCCAGGTCATTACAGTGCTAAACAGCAGGGGTGGCTTCCTCACCAGTGGCTCCTAATATTCAGAAAGTGTCTGCACAGAAGGTGGGGGAAATACCCTCAGTGGTGATGGTATGTTGTRCTGTTAAATACAGCTATAATGTCAAGCCCTTCCGTGTGTGCAGTTATCCATATCTTGAACTCATGTCAGTGGAATAAAGAGCATGCACAAAGGCAGTTGAAAGCCATCGCTGAATCCCCCTCACCAGGTAGTCCTGTTCTGCTGGAAATCGTTCTAGACTGAGAGACACACCTATACTATTTCTGTATGTGAACTTCAGCAATTTGAGGTGTCACAATTAAAGAGAAGGGGGAAAAAAAAGTTGTGACAAAAAATTGAATTCCTAGAAAAATAACAGCTTTCAGCTTGCCTCATTTCCATTAATGGGCATTGAATTTCAGCCATGTTAATGCTTCTCAGTGTGATTTACRAGAATAAAGTTGTATAATTAACCATCAAATTTTTATGCCATTAGCCTCTCTGGTTGTACCTTTGTCATTAAYGACATTTCACCCCTAAAGAGAATGTAGGTGAAATGTTTGAAAGGCCATGTTATTTTTGTGTTTGAAGGTTATTTTGAAGTAGAATGTAGGGGTGCATCAGCTATGCTTATGACTTTAGTCATAGTGATTTTTTTTCGTTCTGTCTATGCCAATTCTACTAGATGGTAGAATTTTTTTTTTAATCTGATGAAATTTTGTGCTCATTTGTATCTCTATATTTCACTTCTCCCTGAAGTTCTTCATTTTCTCCATAAACTAATATATCATCTCTTTGACCTTCTCTATCTTTCAGTTTCTTATTTTGTCTTCTCTGCATTTAGTTCTGGGATTGTTCTCCTTTTTGTCTTTGCTGTTCTTTCTGTTTTCTTTGTTTTCACTCAGTCTCCTTTATATGTGTATCTTTTTAGTGCTCTTGAAAARTGCACATCTGCAACATTCTTTAACTTGTTTTTCCTCTATGCTTTGAGATATTAGGACTTTAAAGACTTCTAGGGTTTATGCAATATATTTTTAAAACCTCTTTAACAGGTCACCTTTTGCTGTATTTGTATTCCCATTTAAGCTACCCTCCTTTTGTTATTTTTTTTGGGGGGGGGACTTCGTGTCTCACTTTGCTAAATTCCTAATTTTTTCTGGCTCATTACATAGCTTCTTTCAATTACTTCCCATATCTCACTTTGCTATTCTCATTAATTCTGAACTTTCCTTTCATTATATTGAATTCTAAAAATACCATTTTTGTAATTTTGCTGCTTTGGATAAAAATATTAAATGATTTGAAATTATCATGAATTAAGGACAAAGGCTGATCAGCTGCTGTGCTAGATAGACTCTTAGTACCATAGTAAAATAAAGCTTGACAGTAGGTGGTGTTTTTGCAGCTATACTATGATTTTACTTAATAAGTTCTTGGCGAGGTTTGAGAGACGAGGTACATTCATGCTCATAAAGAACCCAAGGTCTCTAATTGGCTAAGTCCACTGTGTATATATAGGAAGAAGTATATTGGTATGGTTATACTGTAATTTTCGTATTTGAGCAAACAATTCTATTTCTCTTTCAGTATATGGCCTTACATGTATCAACTAATACGATAAAGTAGATTTTCACATGATAAAAAGGAACTATTTTGTTCGTGTAAGTTTTTCTCTTCCTCCTTTCCTAAGAAAAAAGAAAAAGAGAGAAAAAAGAAAATGTAGCATCTGGCATTTTCTATCTAACTTTTCAATATTTTTGGTTCTTATTTAAAATAAAATCAAAAGATCACCTTTGCCTTCCCTCCACTCTCCTTCCATTCCCATGGATGGGAAACACAGAATGTTTAAAACAGGGGGAAAAATGTTTAAAACAATCAGATTTCCCTCATCTCTGCACATTGATGTTTCAACAAGCTTAATCCTCATGTGAAAGAAATGRGGAAATAGAAACTGAATTTGGTCTATAAAGTTGGCACTTTCATGGTAGTTGTACTTACTACAAGAGCATCGTCACCCCTCCGGTGTTAAACTTTGCTCAGGTTAAAAGCTGTCCYGTCCTGTACGAGCTTAGCAGCAATCAGCAACCTTGGACCAAAGCAAAGCGGGCGTCTCTGCACCRCAAGTCCTCCCACACTGTAGAAGTGGAAAAAGAGTAAGCAAAGCTCATAAAGAAAATTTGAGGCGCGRTAGGCAATACTCAGGGATATTCATCCCTGGGGGATCCAGCTTACCTTGTTGTCCAGTGAGTCCTAGAGCAGGCATAAATGTCCCGTGGGCCGCGCGTCTGCCTAGGCCGGCRTGGTGCTCGCCCCTCTGCCGTGCAGTGCGGTTGTATCCACGAGGCCGAACAGCTGCAGTAAACCACAGAGGCAGGTATGTCTGTCGCACTGAATACGATCTTCCCTGTGATATGGTAGCTGGGTAAATACCCCAGAAAAGGACCGTAGCTGTGCGAGTGAAACTGCTGTGATACAGAGGAAACTGTGTAGGAACAAGGAACTGTCCCTATGCTTTTCCCTGAGATAGAAATTACCCGGCATTAGAGATAAATTTGTTTTGCAAAACGTTTTTTTTTTTTTTTTTTTTTTTTCCCGGATTCAGTTTTCAGATTTATTTCAGTTTAAGGGACAATATTATATTACTAGACATATTTTTATCTTTTGTGCAAACTGTTGCTTTCCCTAGTATGCTCCATTTAAACACCCAAGCCTTACAGCACTTTTTTTGCCATTATTTTAAAGTGTGATTGACTCCTCTTTAAAGAATAGAGATAAATTCTTGGTATTATAAAAGCACTGGACATTGAACTCCTATATTTATCCTTGGGCTTAATACAGGTGGCAGGTAGGTTCAGAACATCTCTATCCTGCCTATGATTCAAACCTGATCTATAAGGATTGTATCTTCTTTCTGAGTRAGAGATAATTCAGTCTGTGGAATTGAGCTTGACAGAGAAATTTTTGTCGATTATGTATGAAGTTTTGAGATATAAAATTCTATCCACCAGGGAGCATGGATAAAACCCAGAAAATTCAATCCCTTTAAGGATCCTTAAGACCTCAAAAATTGAACTGGATTCTTTTCTATTGAAAGTTTAAAGCTTCATCCAACAAGGTAGCTTGACTCACATCTGTGTTACAAAAGATTTACTACGGTAAAACCAAATATATTTATTTTAATAAAAGAGAAGGACTCAAGTAATATGCTTACTTGTGGAGGTATAACCRCTTAATTTGGCAGGACTTCTGATTGTTTTGGGGAGTTATTCCGACTTGCTGATTTTCACATCAGACCCAGTTCTTTATTCTGTGCARGAAGATGCCATCGGCAGTCAGCCTGTTTCCAGTCTGCAGTCCTTCATGTTGTGGGTGTCTGTTTGTTCAGAGATTGTCTCTTAGGAAGGTATTTATTTCTGGAATGAATACAATCATAGACGTGGGGAAAAACAGAAGTAAAATCCTCATCMTTTGATATGTGTAGTTCTGAGTTTCAGCTCACGTGTCTTGTGTTTCTATGGTGGCAACTGTGCTGAGACTACATTTTCTGTATTAATTTTACTTAAAAATAGATAGATCTTTACATATTTCCTCCCTTAGAGAACCAGATAAGGCAGTCTATTTAGGATAAGAAATGCTGGGAGTAAATAACTCCTCTCTGTGTATGATCAGACTGATGGGAAAAGTGTAAACAAAGCAAAAGACATAAAACCTTGACACCTTTGGGGCTTCTGAAATCAATCGTACAGAGACCRTCACAAACAGCAGATTAAAGTAAATGAATAACAAAGCACAAGTTAAACTCTGACCTTTCATACAGATCCCCCCTAACATGCAAGGACTCAGGCTGAGTCAGAAGATAAAGTGGTAGAGTCCAAGGGTACACTTTGTAGCCCTGTCTTTTTTAATTATTGCAGTATCAGTTCAATGATTCTGTGCGTAAAAAAGCATTTGTCTTTTTTAAATCTTTCCCAAACTAACCGACRTATCATCTTCCCTGGCCTGTTTACCCTCAGGAGAAAAAAAAAAACATATAGGAGACTTCATGAATAAAGTGTGTGACATTTTGCTTCTTTGATCCGAGCGCTGTACACATAACTACATAGGGCAGAAGTGAAACCACTGGAAWGTGGTGTTCTAACAGCAAAATAATGCCTATTGTGTCTGCAGACGTGCGCTTGTGTGTATCTGAGCATATGCATATTTCATGGGTTTTTTTGAAACATTTTTCTTTCTTTTATTTCTCACATCTTAAGACCAGCTCATATATTTCAGAGATTACWATCTGAAAGTTAAGTCTCCTTGTGTGGCCCATTAATTCTTTCAGATTTTCATTGGCATGAGCTTTGCAATATTTTTAGACTATGCAGGAGCTTTTAAAGCGACTTAAGACTGTTGCACAAACCCTAGATTTCACCACTGTTGACATACCATTTTTTATACAGTTTCTGTAGGTTATTGCCCTGACATAGTGTTTAAACACAATCCTTCATGAAAGCCTCCATGTGGAGAGTTAACAATAAATAAATAGAGAAATAATAGGAATCTTTTGTTCCAGTCTATATAAAGGGTGAGAAAGCAGAGACTGTTTCCCTCCACTGCTTCTGTACTTGAAATCTGGAGCTACTGGGGAAATTCACAGCTGAAGCTTTTTCTAAGAACTGCAAAAAATGTAAAATCTTGGGACAGTGTAGTCATAATATATTAGCAATTTTTTCAACTGCTTTTCATTTTTGGACAATGTAAAGTTCACAAATTTCAGACATTTACTACTACGTACATTTAAGTTAAACTAGGAAAGAGTCTGAGATATAACCTTACATTAATTCCTAGTGTGAAAATCAGGATCATATAATAAATGTTTAGTGGTGATCTAAGACCTTCAGCATTTAACAGCAGCTTATTGCCTTTGSCTAAAACAGAGTTCTTTTAGCTCTGAAGTCAGTAGTAGACTTTTATAATCTTATGTTGGGCCAATATACAGAGATTTTGTGCAATGCATTAATAYCTATTAATAATATTTATTAATGTCATAGGCACTTACTGAGTCACAGGTCCAGGTAAATATGCAAACGAAAACTTGGCATACCACTTGGATAAGCACACATGGGTAATCATGCTAGTATTCATTTTAATATTAGAAAATATTACTTCTCAAATTGAGATTTACTTTCCTTAAAAAAAATATCAGCACTAATGATGTAATTCTTTGCATGTGTGGCGAATTTAAATGTAGGCACAGGAGCCAGATAACTTTAGAATTGTAGTACAGGAATAAGAACAATTACCTGTCTGGTTACCGGCATCTTTTAAATGTCAAAGGGCAAAAAGTTGTTTCCTCCCTGCAATGTAATGCTCACGTGCAAAGAGTAGAATCAGTTACCTTGATACCTTCCACCAACTGATGCAGAGTTACCATTTTAAGGAACTACCCATTACAAATGCATCGTTCCCGTTGTCTCCTTTACATTTGGCAGAGCCACCCAGCAGTTACCCTAGAAGTGTCTTTTTGCAGTTGGCTGTTGTTTTCATCTTTTTCACTCAATAACCATTCATCTGTCAATTATCTTTCTCTCACTCTGAAGGAGGATGGTAAYTCTAATATCTTAAAATGGACAGTCATGTTTTTGTGAGTCAATAGTGTTATTTACAGAGTTTTGTGGAAGTATAAACAGCAGTGTTYTGTTTATTATAGTAGCAAATGACTTATGGTGGGACATTTTAATAGCTCTGAGATGTCTTCTGCCAGGAGATGCATTAAGGTGTCCAGCTGTAGCTGTGTGCTTGTACACAGCTTCATGTTTGGGGGGGGGGGTGACGACGACACAGGAGTCCTGGGTGAAACATGCTCCCATGGTGTGGGATGAGTTCATGTTTTTTGGCACCCATGCTCACAGAGAAGTTACACTCTTTGCCTGACCTCCAGCCTATGGAGGTCACTAGAAAAACTTCTGTTGACTCAAGTGATGTTGGATCAAGCTCTAGAAGAGCTGATAAATGTTAACAGTCCTTGTCAGCTGTAACTAAGGAAGGCAAGTATGACCTACCAAAAAGAAAAAAAAAAAAAATACATCTGTCTGTGAAGAAAATGTCTAATTCTCTCTTACCTAAAGCAGGGAACATTTTAGCATTTTGGAGGATAAAGATAAGCAAACTAACAAGGAATCCTAGAATTAAATCTCACTCCCCAAAATTCCTTTTTATTTATTTTTTTTCCTATTTTCTCATCCAACATTTCTGGTCACCTGTTTTCTTTGTCACTTTCCAGGATCTTAAACTTTCAGGTTCCTTATCATGCTATTTAGTATTTTTTTCATCCTTCGCAAAAATGTATACCCCCATCACCACCACTACACACACATATACCTTGACCCCCCTTCTTCCCAGATCTGTTTTTTTCCTGATCTGACCTCTGTCCCATCTGCTTCTACTGCCAGTTTTGGGGTAAATTGRCTGTCCTTTCTGGCTCTGTGGTTACATCATATCTCAGGAGTGAAACTTCTTTGGAACACTGACTTTTTTCAAATACCTCTGTGAGTGACTTGAAAGTCCTCCAACTTCCATCGCTAAATCATTTCCTAAAATTGTTACCAGACATAACAGATGGCTTCTTTGTTTTAGTAATCTGATCAAAAGGAGGCATCCAAGAACTGACAAATATTAACCAAGAACAAATTCCTTCTTGTCTTACCAAAATAAATAGGCTTTTGGTTTGGCAATAGTGTGTCAGACTTACCACTGTAGCAATTATCTATGCAAGTGAATTGGCTTGTCTGCTCCCATCACAGTTTAGTTTACAAGGAATTCTTATGTGCTGTGTTTAGTCTAATCTAATTTCCAGTAGAGGAGTACTTCAGYTGAATCCTTAACCTGAGGGATTTTGTTCCAGCCTGTTGTTATTTTTCAGCATCTATTGAAACTTTTGAGTCAATGTTACAGACATGTAACTMAAAGAGACCATAGATAATAAATGAACCCACAGTGCTTAGCTATGGTGGTCTCAGAATTACCTTTGCGCACACAGTCGACTGCTCCGGGTTAACCTGTGCTATGGTCAGGAGATAACCTAGTGCCATTAACTTTGTGTTCTCGCAGCCACAAGTCATTTGCTTCCAAAGAAAACAGCAAGACTTAAAAACATGCCATTACCAGATCAGCATGAGAAACCTATTAAATCTCACAGCACATACAGATTATATGAAGGTTACCAAGGTGCATATTATCATTTTCTATATACACAGAAAAAAAAGAAAGAAAAGAAGAATAAAAAAGTGTTACATTTGTTCTGAAGGACTTTTCTTGTATACTGAGGGAAAACAGGGACAAGAGAAAAATCTCTTAAATCAGTCTGTACCTTTCTGCTCTACCAGCCATCTCAAAATGGCAGCTAGGATGCACACTGAGCTTGGTTGCCTGACTTTGGATGCCACATTTTCTSAGGTAGGTAGCTAGCAGTGTGAAAGGCTGTAACAGTAACAGCCAGATTGCTCAAATATTGTGTTATTGGGATGCTGCAGCACTTCAGTCTTCAATCTGTCGGTCTTCACAAAGTGTTAGCCTCCGCAGACGGGTGCTAGGTACAGTTGGGTTGAGGCTGCATCTGCACTGGACACCAGGTGCGCACCTGCAGGATCCAACCAAGGAAACCACCAGAGCAGGCTTCAGCTGCAGCTGCCCGCCAGTCTGGGCGGCCAGCCTTGCTTGCCTGCTTGCYTGCTTACTTCTAAAACCACGGTACTGGGATATACAGGAGGGAGAGGGGTAGCGAGGGATGAGACGGGTATGGCAGAACTCCCACTTTAGATATAATTTTAGGTACAACCTTGGGGATTCAGACGTGGTGATACAAGTATGTTGAGTATGATGGCAAATGAGATAGGTCTACACAGACTAACTGTTCTAGAATTCATTCCAGCAGTTTACTGCTATCTGTCTCTTATTAACAGAAAATAGTTTAAGATTAATTCAAAAGTGGGGTAAACTGAAGAATCAGTCCCTCAGCTTAAATGTATTTTTCTAATACATTAGCATTTAGGTGAAAGTGCAAAGAATTTCCTACAAAAGAAACACCTCTCTTGTCAGTTTACCAAAGTTTGTTATGACAGGAGGAACGTAGAGCTACCCATAGATGCAACAGCAAGGAATATTTTTCTCTACTGAGATCTGAATTTTTAATGTAGTTTTTATCTGAGTGTAGTATTCATGAAATAGAAGAAATAGCACAGTACGAAATTTGCTTGCGTTGTTCTGCCTGAATACTTTGGTCTTGATCTGTATAGGAAGGTCATCTGTTGGGAGGAATCAGCTGGTAGTATGGATATTTTGTGGTAGCTGCAAATAAAGACTAAGATGAAAACATTAAACTCATTTCCACTAGCAGAAACTGAACATAGATATCCCAAATGTGACAGCTAATTCATTAATCTTCTGCTTAACCTCACCCAGAGTATATGTATGTACTCTTGTACTAGATGCATCTTTCTTTTTAGATATCAGCGTTCATAAGCTGCTCTGGATAAGAAGGAAGATCCTGATAACAAAGCTTTGGGTCTTAGTGATAGAAATTGGGCATGTTGCCAATATAAAAGTATTTACAGCCTGCGCACCAGCATAGTGCTCAGTTTTTCTTCCTCCAAGAAATAGATGATAAACAACAACCTTTAATTATATAGCTAATATAAATTTAATTTATATCTAATGGTTAATATTTCAGAAAATGTCAAAACAGTTGATGTAGCATCTAATGAACAACAGAATACAATTTTAGTTGGTTTTATCTGTGGATACCACAGGAGAAATTACCAAAACTACCGAGCTACTTTAAGATAAGTCTCTTCGTATGATGATTCAACAGTGCAATATGTAACCATCTTATGAAACTCATTTAACACTGTTGTCCCTGGACACAGAATGAATTTTAATCATGTAGATAGAATGAATTCGTTTTTAGGTGTTGTCATGATTACAGGTTTACCTGCACCTCTGTTATTCTTTTGGTGTCTGTAAGTGCATCCACTAAAGTACCAATTTTATGGCTTTTACCAGTCCTCAGACAGAAATTATCTTAAACACAGTGCATGTATATCTATTGTAATTACTTGTATGCATGAGTCTGTGAGCAGCGATATGTATAGTGAGTAGTCAACATCTGTATGATCAAATAGTGTTTAGCTGAAGAAAGAAGGCAGATTAAAAAGGATTTTAAAGAAGCAATCTGCACAGAAGACTCTCTAAATTATTAATTCTTTCATGTGACTGAGGGTGGATGAACTTTTTCAAAAATATATGTGAGTCCTGTGTCAGTTTAGTAATCAGCAGTTGGAGAAAAAGGGGGAGTCTTTTAAAATCACAACACTGCTTCTGCATTCACAGTTTTAGGACACCAAATAGGATGAAACTAGTTTTGCTGGATGGACTGAAGGGAGGATGAGAAGAACTTAACATTATGAAAGCTAAGAAATTATTTATATTCTTAAACAGATGATTTGAAGACTCACCTCACCACCATTCAGGTTCTTCCTGCTAGCTTTCAAACCCCTTAAATTAAACCACCTTAGTAATTAAACTAATATATGATTTTCATAAATGAATAAAGTGTATGCTTAATTCAATGGAAGCTATGTTCTTGTAAAGGCTGTATTCTTTGATGTAATTTAACCAGATTTCAAAACCAAGCGTTTCAGGATTGGTGAAGCTGCTATCTATTGAAATTGTAGTGGTATGTTATATGTTCTTCCTCTAAACTGTTGACCTCACTTTAATAATGCCTTACTGCCATGTTCTAGAAAATATGGATAGAAGTTGATGCAGCCTCACTGACTTCAAAGTAGATCCTCGATCCTCCAAGGATTTAAAGATATGTTTAACTTTCTGCTTTATGATCACAGTCTTTTAAGTGGGACTACACAGTATGTACATTTAAGCTTGGGCATTACTTGATCCCCATAGCTGAGCCTCGTTGTGCATCTGATCTAGGGTGGAAACTTTGGTCTATCATTTTACATCCTAATGAAATCCCTGATCAGAAGCACCCAAGTAAAGATTGAAATATTGGTTAGTTAAATCAATTTCTGTATGTCTTTTGGTTTTTATCATGTTTGGCAGTTAGGTTATCAAAGCTATTTACTTGTCAGCAAAGATTTGTTTCCTCATGACCTATCTTATCCTCTTCTACGATTTGAAAAGGAAGATGTAGTACTGAATCGCTATAGTCTGGGATGTTCATAAGAACAGGATTAGGAGATGACTACAAGATCAAGAAGAAGCTGAGTTGAGAAGTGCAGTGTATTACAATAAAATATCAATACTGCAAAAAAAAAAAAAAAGGAGAAAGAATAGAGAAGTATCCACCATGCATATGTGTGGATCTGATTAATACAGGATATGTATTTTGTGGTGTCTGATATTTCTGAATAATTTCCTTCAAGTAAATGAGGAGGCAATTTTGTAATCCACTGGCGAGTGTGTTGCCTATCACCACTGTGCYGCACAGAGGATGTGACTCTTACTGCAGTCATAGCAGAGAGTCTGCAGCTTCAGCTCCAGCCCCGTGGTTTCATCTTGTGAGGACTTCCACCATTAAACTTTAGTATTAGTTAAGCTGACAACAGTTAAAACAACAGTACCTTAAACAATGTGGCAGGATAAATGTTTTTTCTCGAAGACATGCTTTCAATTCTGTTGTTTGGGAGACCTAATGGGTGTTGTTTGTGTGTCTGTATGCATATATGTAGGGAGCAGTTAAAAGGGACCAAGTCTCCAGTTGTCCACTCTATGTACAAAAGATAGAAGAGCAGAAAGGGGGCATTAGCCAAGCAGCAGTGTGTGTGTTTGGGGGGGGGACATCTCAATATCACCCTATATTCAGTACTTTGAAGAGAGAGCTTGTACTAGATTTAAATGGACAATTAGAGACAAATTGACATAAGAAGTTACTGACTCACATTTATGGTAATTAAATGACACAAATCTGACAGATTATGGTTATTGAGGATGAGAAGAGCTTCATCTATGATCCCATTCCTTCACTCTTTTAGCATATTTGCAGATTTGGGGATGACAGATTAGTTCATTTGTATCCCCACAGAATTTCTTGTTCAACATTTTATAATTAGGCTGTGGGTAAGAGGTGAGTGAATGTCATCATTACTGCAAATAGGCAAACACAAGGGAATGAGCTAAAGACAGTTTCAACTACAGTACAAGAATCTTGGACTGAACCTGTCACAAACTTATAGCTAGTTGGGATGTTGCTACATGGAATTTTCTGAATTGAAACAAACAAAACCACAAGAACTAGTACAAATGTTTTGCACAGTTTYGGTGGTACATAAATTTCTGTATCTTTACATGTTGCTCTGGGCTGACTAAAACTTACAGAAAAGCTTCAGATTAAAAGTCACAACAAAAGCAGAGAGGACCACCAGAAGAATCAGTCCATTTCACTTACCACCTCCTCCTACAAGCACAAACCAAACTCACCCGCACTCCTGACTCATACATAGTTGTGGAGTCCTGCTTCCTCCAGTCCTTTGCTCTAGCAATGCAGGAGCTCACCATTTTAAGTATGAGAAAATTAAGCCTTTCTGACTGAACCATTAAGCTTTCTGCTCCTCAGAAAACATTAAATCAATGAGCAGTACACATGTCAATACAGATAGMTGTGTGTGTGGTAACCACTACAGAGAGCTTCCTACAAAATCCTTTAGGACACTGGTACTATAATTTTCTATCCATTAATCTAAAATATTCATAAATAATAATTTAAATTTTTATTACTTTTGAAGCAATACAGAAGAAGATCTTCGACTAGCTGAACTTAGTTATTTTCTTCAGACTGTTCACAAATTTCTGATTAAAAGCTSCAGAAAGTTTCTGAAATTTCCATGTCATTGAACTCCTCTGACATTTCTTGATGTGGTAGTCCTTGCAAAAATTCTATTCCAAAGAATAGGGATAGCATCAGTCCATTTTTTTAAATCACTCTAAATTTCTTTAGAATGATCAATAGCAACAGAATTTTTAAACTAATCTCTAGACCTTAATGGCTTCTTAAAATTCTGCTATATTGTTCAAGAGATTCAAAGTATTTATCTTGTCAGTTTCTTAAGGATTTTCTATAAGGAAAGCATTTGGCAGGCTCTCAATATACAAATGTTAAAGGTGAAAGATACCTCTCTATTTAAAGTACTTTTCTTTTTTCTTTCTAGWACATGTTCAATCAGTATTAAGCCTGAATTATATCTTATTTTGTTGTTTCTTTCCTGTTTAGTACTCCTTTTGGAATTGCTATTGCTTGCTTAAATGACACTAAAGCTACAGTTAGAAAATACCTAAATATATAATAGATGCATGAGTGTGTCTTGGGATAGAGGTATTATGGATGGAGAGCTGTCATCACATCCTTCACAATTACATTATCATGTGCTCCTGTGGTGTACACCTGTGGCTTGTTGGCAAGGCATTTAATTCTAAGGGCTATTGAACACCATGCATTTTYGTAGTGAATCAGCGCAAAGTTATTTAACACAGGTGTTTCTGTAATTGTGATACATTGGGAGATTCACAGTGCTCAGTAGCCTTCAAAATTACACTCTCCACCTGTGTAGTGAAGTAGCTTAGTATTATTTCACTGAAATCTGTGTGTACTAAGCTATATTAAGTTAAAKTGAGGCATCTGCGTGCATCTATGATTAGCCATAGTTTAAGCTCATAGTTATAATGGAATTCTCAGTTAATATATTAGAGCAGTATTAGATATATTAGATGAGTCTTTTCACTTTTATTTAGAGGGAAGTTTCCAACCGTCTTTGTTTTGGAGTTTTTATAAAATAACCTGCAGAAGCTAACTGAATGATCTCTGAATCAAATTTTACCACATTCAGGAAAGATTGGTTCACAAAACATTGAGATAAATTAAGTAGAAAACCCTTTGATATATATGTAATTATGAACTATATTATAAGAGCATCAATAGTGCTCAGAATGGAGGAGCTTATGATGATTATGTATCTTTTTAATGTAAACATCAGAGTCTTTCTACTTCTACTGTGAAATGGTTATATTTGAAMTGCCAACAGGATTTCAACTGGAGCCACTGCTTTGCACAGAGGGAAGACAAGTGCTCCCACTGGGATTCACTGGGCAGCTGGCGGGTGGGATTTTTGAGAAGTGGTTCCTGAAGCACCATTACGAGGGCTGGTAGTCCATGTATCACCCAGATGGGCAATTAGTCCACAGGGAACATACTGAGAACAAAGATCATCTGTCAGTCTTTGCAGATGATCAGCTGAACATTGCTTAGTGTAATGTGCTAACTCCTAGCCTCTCTGTTTTTAGAAACATACCTACCTTGTCGTTTTTCCTGTTTCAGACATTTAGTTTATGTTCAGTATTGGCACTGGAAAAGGCCAGCCTGAATTACAAAGTACAGCCCCAATCAGTCATCGGTAATTACTATTTTCCACCTTTTTCAGTATCTGAATAGATTTAGGGAATAGCAGCAGTAAAACTGCCCTATAATAAACAGATTGTGTACCTAAACACAATGATGCTAAGCTTTTCAAAGGGATGTTTGCCTGAATTTAGGAATGAAAGTTAGGAAAGAAAAAGTGACTTTTTTTGGGGGGGGGGTCTGTTTGTTTGTTTGCTTATTTCTTAGCCTTATTCTTAGAGAAACTGGAGAATGCACAAACTTTCATCAGAGATAAAATTTTGACCTCTGGAGGTTTGGCAGAGTTCTGTTCCACTAAGCATTAGGCTGTGAGAAAGGTCAGGCAATTGTAAGAGATGGTGCTAAGCTGATTCATTGCTGTCTGCRGTCACTCCTGTTTTACAGTTGTGTGATTTTATTGATTTCCCAGTAGTTACCACAGTAGCTAAATTAAACTATCTTTAATTAAAGGATTAAAACTTTCAGAAATTAAAGCATACCATCAAGAGCTAAAATTTCAAAGAAACACAGAGAATTCAGTCCAGTGTGAGAGCTGATGTTTCAAGGACTATYCCAGCAAGCACAGCAGAAAGCCAGCATGGATTGACAAGAAACTCCTGACTGAGCTCACACATGTAAAGGAAGAACACAGAAGGTGGAAGCAGGAATGGGCTGGCCAAGAGGAACACAGAAACATCGCCAAAGTGTGCAGGAATGGAGATAGTAAAGCCAAAGCACAGCTGGAGCTGGAACTAGTGAGGAATGTGAAGGGCAGCCAGAAGAGATTCTCTTAAGTATATCGGCAGCAAAAGGAAGGCTAAGCAAATGTGGGGCTACTGCTCATTTGGGTCAGGAGAACTGATGACAAATGACGTGGAGAAGGAAAACTGCATATAGTTTTAGCTTGATTTTCACTGGAAGGGTTTGCCTGCATGCCTCATAGAGCCTCAGATCTATTAGTGCATTTTGTGGGGATAAAGCATTACCCGTAATGGAGGATGAGCAACTGAGGGTACTTAAGCCATAGGACATACACAGGTGTAAGGGACAACCAGACAGAATGCATTTGAGGGTACTGAAGGAGCTGGCTGCTGTGTTTGCAAGGTTTCTAAAGACTGGAAAAAGGCAAAGGATATATACGTCTTGAAGACAGGCAAGAAGAAAGATTCAGGGACCTACAGGCCAGTCAGTTTCACCTGGTTAAGGTGTTAAGGAACAAACTCTCAAGGATATCGTTTCCAGATACATGAAGGACAGGATGATGAATATGATTAGAAGCAGCTAGCTTGGATTTATCAAGGTTAATGATGACTGCATCTTTGATGAACTGGCTGGTTTTGTGAATTGGGGGGGAGTATCTTGCATACTTTGACTTCAGCAAGGCCTTTCACATTGTCTCCTATGACATCTTTATAATCAAACTGGTGAGATATAAAATGAAAATGGGTTCTACAGGYTGGACTATCAGCCTCCAAATCTGGCAGACAGTTACCAGTGACGTCCCTCAGGAACTGATCCCAGAGCTGATAATGTTTAAAAAGACRTGCATTAACAAGCTGGATGACAGGGCAGAGTGCACTCTCCATGAATTTCTGGATGATAATGAACTGGAAAAAAAGCTAGAAGGAGGGGCTACTGTTCAATTGTCATAGACTAGAGAAAAGGGGTTACAAGAACCACGTGAAGGTCAATTTTGGTAAATACTGACTTCTGCATCTGGTATGGTATAACCCCCTGCAGCAGTACCGTCTTGGTGCCAGCTGGCTAGAAAGCAGCTTTTCAGAAAAGAACTCAGGCAACCTGATGTGCAGGAAGTTGAACAACAGGAGTCAGCAATGCGCSCTTGCAGAGTTGGAGGTCATCTACATACTGGAAGGGATTAGCAAGTGCCCAGTAGTCAGGGAGCTCTTATTACTATCTGCAATTACTTAATGGGAAGATATAGAGAAGATGGAGCTACACTCTTAGAGGTGCATAGTGAAAGGAACAGAGGCAAGGGACATGAGCTGGAACATGAGAAATTCAGGCTAGATGGAAGGAAAGCTTTTTTTTTTTTTTTTTTTTTTTCCACCAAGAGCTTGAGCAGACACTGGAAAAGGTGTCTTAGAGGCTGTGGGACCCTGCTCTTGGAGATACTCAAACTCCGCTGGATATCGTCTTGAACAACCTGATCACAGTAGGAAGTAACCTGCCTGGAAGAGTATGTTGGATTAGAGGACCTTTGGAATTCCCTTCCAGCCTAAATTTTTCTATGATTCTACAGAAATGCTGACGACAAGCCATATTCTGTGGAAGATGATGTGTGAAAACATGCTCAGACTGACAAGGATGTACATTTACTTTAATTCTGTTATCTACTGTATATTTTACACTAAAGAATTTATCATGATTTTCTTGAATAGAATTCATCCCTTTAATTCACAGATACTGTGAAATCTGTATAACATTAGGGGATGCTAAACTCTTCCAGAATGATGACCGTCTAGAAGCTAGTTTTTACAAAAATCCTATGTGATCTTTCTTTAATAAGGCTTAGCAATATAAACTATAAAAACTTAATGTTAAGAAAATGAAATTTAAGAGGGAAAGAATAAAATGTATATCTATATAGTTTCAAGTGATGTTTCAGTAAAAATATTTATGAGCAGCATCCATGGCAAAAAAGTAGAGTAGTAAATGATATSTAAAATACAGAGCTATAACCAAAAGTGTTAACTCGAAAAAAGCCTAAATAAGTACCAAGCACCTTCCTAGGCATTTTTGGGCTGGAAGAGGTAAAAAGAAGGAGTGTACTTTTTTATGGAAGTGAGACTTATTACAGGGCCCTTATTAAAGTCCTTATAAGTTTATGTATCTAAGCATAGTCCTCCAAGACCAGAAKTAATCTTGATGTCATTCAGCTGAAGGACTTAAAGTTGCATCAGGGGACAATGGGTACATTTTTATAGCAAACCATCCAATACAGTCGTCTCTAATTTGTTCAGCCTACTTGAAAAGTAATCCTGACTCCTGAGCCTCCTCTAGTGTYCTAAAAATAAAAATAAATCATACACACTCAAGTTTAAGAAAGATGATAGATAGAATCATTGACAAATGCACGTCTTGTCAAAGAAATCTTTTTAAGTCTACAGTTTGTTTATTTTTTTTCTTAATTTTCAAGGTGCAAATAAGAAGTTCCAGTTGAATTCCCAATCCTCGTGTATTTTTCTATGCTTCTGGCTGCTACACTCAGTCCTGCTGTTTCACAACTACTAACAGCAGTGTTGAAATTGCAAGGAGAAGTAAACAGCAGACATTCTTCCACATTTTTCTAGCTTTCAGCAATGAGCTAGTTATATTTGTCTTGTCAATAGACATGTATCAAAATTGAGGAAATCAGTTATTAAGAAATTTTATAGTTTCACTTGATTCCATTTGTTAAAACGATGCTTTAACATTTTACTGATACCTCATGCTTTTAGGCAATTACTTCAATGAATAATTCAGCCTAATTTTGTTGGATACCTCGAGAGTGTGCCTTACTCCAACATCACACAGTTTGTATCGAACTTCATTATAAACCTCATCAGATTTTTGAACGTTTCTTTTCCAGTAAGTTCTGTGTGCAGTGAGAACAGTATTGAATCGATACATCTTTTTATTACCATACATTTTTTACTGCCAATTTTAATTCTATTCCCAATTAATTTTCTTTTCTTTTTTAAATACTTCCATAGAAAAGCAGTCAAATTTTATTAAGTCAGCATTAACATATACCTTTTTTAAGTAGTGAAGAACTGACATGATGATTATTCTCCATGTTCACTTTCAGTCTCAGTGACAAAAATCAGAAAATATAAGTGACAGTTTCTTGGAGAAGAAGGCAGGCTCATAGGCTGCCATGAATCCTGTGTGATTCTAATGACTTTATTTAGCTGAGGACTTCTTTAGAAATCCATCATAGTTGATAAAAAATAGTCCTAGTTTTCTTTTTTAGTCTCAATACTATATAACACAAGAGGCACCTGAGTCTGGACCTCTATATGATTTATTTAAGGATAATATTTCACTCACCTAGATACAAAAGAAGGAAATACTATTCTGTCTTGAATTTGAATTTAGAAGAAATTAAYCTTCATCCTCTAATCCCAAATCCAACTCAGAAATAGTATTTTAGTATGGTATATAATTGTAGGACTCTTCTCCCCTACTGTACAGTGGGAAAATCAGGATTAATACTACTTAAGWCCTTTTACCCCAAGAAAGGACTGATACCATGTAACTCATAAAATTAAACAATCATAGATTCATATTCCTCATGACAAAAGTATAGTTTATCAAAGTCAGAATTTGGGGGGGTTTTAGGACTTTTATCATCTCATTATATGTTGACATACTAAATGTTCACTCTTTATTTGMCTTCATGTAAAAATTGATTCCCTAAAGTCACTTTTAGGAAGGAATAACAAATACATACATTTTTTTTGAGAGGAGGAGAAAAAACATATTCACCATGACCTGCAGCTTTGGTATGAGAACGTATTTGAACTGAAAATAGTTATGGTTAATGAAATGCATAGTCAAGGTCAGAATAATCCCTTGTCTTCATTCAAATGCTGTCTTTTGAGTCTTAACTATGATAAACTGCCTACTCCTCCTTTCCATCTCCCCCAAAAAGTCAGAAAAGGTCCTACATTACCTTGAAGTAGCAATAAGTTTCAAATATCAATCGCAAATGTTCCCTGTTGTGTCTGAATTTCAGGCCAAAAAGATAACATGACAAATTTAGGAAAGAATTTCATACTCCTTCATGCCTTCTGAGCTGATTCACTCACTCCTCCTTAAATTTGACAGGCAAAACAGGCACAATCCTTTAAAAAAAAAAGAAGAAAAAGTAGCAAAGTCATTTTGATGCAACACAGTTTCATATCACTGGGAAGGGTCTGTTTTTTCAAAATGAAATCCTGGTATGCCTAGGGAGGGCTGAGGTTTTTAAACTGTGGGAAAGATTCTCAGCTCCWCTATAGAGCTGCGATACTTTGCACCTGCCTCCAGAGAGACCTGGGGGAGACTGTGAAGTGCCAAGCATTTATACAACCATAGTCTGTCTGATTTACACATTTAAAACAGGATACTTCTTTTGAATGTCTAGTGCTTTCCAAAATCTGCCAAAATTCTTAAGCATTCTGTGTTAACTGTGTGAACTGCAGGTGGAAAAGCAAAAAATTGGCCTTTGCTTAAGGTATTAAGTTTTTCCTCAGAGAAAAAATAATATAACAACAAAACCCTTAGAATTGACACAAGGTAAGGAAATCAGAAGCTTCTGAGATTCCTCTCAGTGATTTCAGAGACAATATTGATATTTAGGATAACTATGGTTACTAATCAAAATATTTTTTTTTTTCATTTGTACTTCTCTTTTGGTTCATAAATGGCTCACAAAAGTTGCCAGATTTTCTTTTCAGTGTAATGTTTATTATTTGGTACATTGTATGCTGTTACTTCAGTGAGTCACTTCTGGCCACTTTTGTTGCTTCATTGTAGAAGTGAACCTTGAACAATGGAGTAAGAAATAGYAATGACAAGTAGAAAACACAAGAACTCAGGGAGCTGTAGTTAGTGAAATACTAGTTGGGAAGGAAGGTGTAAGTGGGCAAAATATTCCCACTGAACTCGCATTTAAAATATACAGGAAAACTCTGTAGTAATGGATACTCATGATTTCAGTGTGTTGATCTAGAGCTTCCACATATAGAGAAAAGAACTCAGCAGAGAGCAATATTATAACTGGACAAATAAGGTAATGATGCTGTTGATTGCAGGCAGTGTGTTGGGCTGAGAGACACCAGAGAATATGTTAGCCTTACATGTTTGACTAAGGAACTTCCACTAGCTGACTAGAACTGTATTTTCTGTAACTGTGAAATCCTACATCACCTGCAGACATATGCGCTTTTTGTGCTACCTTAATGTACTATCTAAACTTTGAGCTTTTCATAGTGATGAGGGCAGAATATTAAAAAAATTAGATTTTACCATTTTTTTTGTACATGAACTGAAAGCAAGGAGTTATTCTCACATTGCCCAGTTACAGGAAAGGTCAACTGAAGTTTGCTACTGCTGTTTGAGCTGCACTTGGCATTCTCTTCTTACCCTCTCTCTGCTCTATAAATCACTGCACACAGAAAGGTCAGGAATGTAAAGAAGGTAAGATACTGGGCTAAATAAGGAGCAAAAGATTCCTCTCTTTCTGGAAACTATCAGAGCAGAAAGGGAATTTCTAGAATCTATTTGGGATAGGAAAGAAAACCTGACTTAGTTGAAGTGTGTGGTTACACTCTGTATGATACAACTGGTTGGATTCATCTCAAATCCTCGTATAAATAAAAGAATTAACTTGATGTAAATCCCTCCAAAGCCACAGAAGAGTTACAGCTGATTTATTTTAATCAGTGCTGATTTTTACTTACAGCATTTATATTTTTCTTCCCTAGTCTCTTTTCCCTTATCTGACCTAACCTTTACTTGTGTCCTTGAATATGGGAAAGGACAGAGGTCAATTGAAATAAGGACAGTTGTTGCCATTTTCATCACATGCCACAGTAATTCTAAGTCAAGTATTTTTAGACTTGTAGTTCCTTCAAAAAGACTGATCCAAAATTAATCCCTTTTCTAACTATTATTTAGCAAAAGGCTGCATTCAGAAAAGTGACAAAGTGTCTGACACACTGTTGATTTTCAGAGTTGCCTAAGGAACTATTATCTCTTTGAGCAGCATTCTTAGCCTACTGTGGATGCAAAAGTGTTGGTAGGCAAGTGCAATTATGTAATACCTTTAGAAAGAAGTCAAGATGAGAGGAAACATGGGACATGGGACAGAAAAAATGCACCAAAAAAATGAAAACGAGTCATTAAATGTGGAACTGTGTGAGGCAGAGATTTTCTTTGTCTGACTCCTTACTCATTTTTGTTAGATACTTAAGGCAAGTGAAAAGTTTGCTAAATAATGTTATTGGGAGATGGGAAGCAGTAGCTGATACCAAATTCAAGATGAATTAATTGAAGTAGACAGCCCAAAACTTTTTACCAATACAAACCGGGCAACTTCAAATGTGTTTTTGCAGCATTGTGGGGAATCCGGCTGGTGTCCTGACTTTCTACCTTATAGACATATCTGCAGTTGTATGAATAGTATCAAAGTGGTCAGATAAACACAATTTGAAATAAATTGTTATGTTTAATCCAATTTTTATGAAAAAGAATACACTATCTTATACTTCTAAGCTAGATGCTGATGCAGCCTTTTCACAGTGACTTTTTTATGGGCCATCTAACTTGTATCCAGAAAATGCTAGTGCAGCCCTGATTAAGCATTCGTAGCTAAAACTGAGGGCCTTGCAACTCTTGGTCATTGCATTCATAGTTTTGTACCTCTTTGCTATACAGTATATTTGGCACTACTGAAAGAATTTATGTAGCGAAATTTAAATCTCACTAAATCTTGTCTGATGCTAAGACTGAAGAAATGAATAACCCCCGTTCACTCTCTATATCGCTGTTGTGGAAATTATATAAAATACTGAATATTCCTGATGAGAGGTACTGTGATGACTTTTTTGTTTGCAAATATGACAAAAAGTGATTTTTCATCAGCTCAACTTATTATTGTGATAAAATAAGTATTACTTAAAACATTTTTTTTTACCAAAATAAGTATTACTTAAAACATTATTTTTTACCTCAAAAATAATATTTTTTACTTCAGAAAATAAATATCCTTTTCTAGTCCAGATTTAGAAACTATTATACTCAGTGATACACAAATACAACAGCTGACAGGATAGGAAAGAATGTTTAAGTTACAGAAAGCAAATGTTTCTAATGAGAAAAATTAAGAACTTCTTTCCTGAGTAAGGTTTGCAAAAATGTTCACTTAGAGCCAGTCCAGTTGTGTATGCTCTTACAGATACCATGTATGAAAATGAACTATTTTGAATGCGTAAATGTGCAGGCTGGTAAAGTACGTTAAGGTATGTTCTGTGTAAACTTAGATTTTGCACTGATGATTGTAAGTCGTTTCAGAAGATTGAATTGGCTTTGAGATTTATCTTCTTCCTTTCTTCTTTCTTAGAAGAACTTTCTCAAAGAAAACCAAAGATATGTAAACACACACACACACGCACACACACACACACACACACACAAAGCTAGATTTCATTAGAATGTAAACCGGAATACTTACATTTTTACACTGAGAAAACCTAATATAAGTAGATGAGGCAGAACAGAAAATTCAAAAAGAAAGCTTGTAAGCCAATATATTTCTGCCTGCTCATTCCTTGCAGGATAAGTTCTTGCTTTCAAGCTTCATATCCAAGAATTTCCAAATTGCAGTGAAATTTTCCAGTGCTCTCTAGCCCCAGTAAAGCTCTTTCCATCCCATCTCAGCTGTAGTTGTGCTCCCCTTACTAGTCTCCTCCTTTTCTAGCAACATTCACCCAAGGAGTAGTTTCACTCGTGCTTCCTTTCAGATATCTTTTTTATTTGTTTGCTTTACTGGCAAGGTATTATTTAAGTGCCAAGATATACTACAAAATGCAACACAGTACAAGAATTGCGGAGAGGCACAGATGTGAGTGCTGTGGGGCAGGCACAATGACTAGCTGATACTCAGCCAGATGATTACAGGCATATTAAACAGTCATTCTGCTAACAAAGAAATCCAAATTATAGTCCCTATATTTTGACTGGAAAATTTAGCTAATGGTAAAAGCAAGGAGGAAGTTTTGCAGTTTCTATTCCTTTTTTTTTTTTTTTTTTAGTTTTTTAGTTTTTCCCCTCCTATAGCTATAAAATAGGAAAAAAAGGCCAAAAATAATCATTTGAGTCAGCAAACTGTGTGTGAGTGTTTAACTTGGGGTGAAAAGAGAGGTGACAATTAGGTAACTTATTTTAATCTTCTAAGCTAAGATCTTCTATGCAAAGCTCTCGCCCGAAATGAATTTTCAAGCCTGAACATTTAAAGATTAGCACTAGTTTAAAAAGACAGAGCTGGCATAGCATTTGCTACATAGAGCACATGAATGATGATATAAATAAAGGTAGGGAAAATTGAGAGTATTGAAGGACTTTTTAATCCAAAACAGGAGAAGCTACAGCTTGAAAAGAGGAGATATGTGTTTTAATGGGTATTATTTAGTATGATTGCTTTTTACATACGGTACAGTTCCACCCTTTGCCAGTGCTGTTGATGGCAAAGCWCTAGCACAGAATAGCTAAGTCTAGTCTGACAGCTAGTCTAAGCTTAATAAGGGCAAAGACCRAGCAAATAAACTGAGAATCTACACTGCCCCCTGCCCTGATTTCTTTGCACACTCATATCTCTTATGCCAACAGAGACCTAGTGTRGGAGAAAATATTCCCTTTTCCAGTTTATTACCTCATCTGTTCCAGGTGGTACATGGAAAGGATTACTCATTGACAATCCCTTACATATTTGCATGGCAATAGGAGATATGTGTGTCAACACCCACATGCTTGTACAGACCAGATTTCATCTCTGTGAGTCTGCCATGGCAGGGATCCTCAGCGATCACATTTGCCAGATGAAGGGATAATTAGGGAGAAATATTGGCTTTGCTTTTTCACACCAATGCTATTTTCCTGTATGTTTTAAAGGGGAATTTGGCTCACTTTACCTTCAGAGCAGTCTGAGACCTCTGTGAAACACTGGGGTTATAGAGTGTTCTCTGCAAGAACAGTAGCAAGTAGTTAAAGAAATTGTGAATTTGTAATTCTGATTCATTACACTTCCTTATTTAAAAGTGTTCTTCTTGGTTTTCTTTTTTTTTTCCCTTTCTTTCTTTCTTCTTTTTTTTTTAATTTTAAAATAGACTGAAGTTAAAAGGCAGGTTGTTCTATTCATGCTGTTGCTGTTTGATCTTCCACTTTAATTCCCTACAGTAGAACAAAGTGTGGTGTTCCCATAGGGAGAAAAAGCTTGAAAGGAAAAGGCAACATGTTAGTAATAAAAAAATTTAAAAGAACCATATTTCAGGTTGCAGGAGTGCAAGGAAAATAATTTCTTATATGAACYGCGCATCAACTTGTGAGTGGCCGCTCAGGAAACTATATATACTCCTCTTCTTCATAGGAATTATCAAATGTCTACAAATGAAGGCATTTTTGATAACTAACCTAATAAAATTCCAAGGAGTAGGGCTGAGTAACTCAAGCTGACATTTTGCAGTATTAGGGGGGAGGGTGATGAGTGGAAGAGGGAGGAATGTCAGTTTTGTTACAGACAGAAACTTAATTTCTTTACTTTGGATGAATTCCAAGCAGAGCTAAGACATTTTCACAATCCTTCTATTTCTTACACAAAGCAAATAGTTTGCTTCTGTTTATTTAAGCACACTGAGACAAGAAAAAAATCCAGAGGCTTACAAGATCACAGCTGTCTGCTCTCCAAATACTGGTTCGAACCTTTAGATGAAGGGTAGTGTTGTTTGCTTTCTGTGGACTGCAGGTTAAAATGAATCAGGTTATTAGCAGGACATAATTTCTCTAGGGACAGAGCTTCCTGGCTGAATTAAAAGATAAATTAAAAAGAAAAAAAAACAAAAACAAAAAAGTTCTTTTAATTTATGTTTTCCCATTTCCCAAATACTTTCCTATTTCTCATCTGGAATCGAGATCTAAATCAGGCCTTAAATCCATAGACCTTTAAATAAGGTAACATGTTTCTTCAAAATTATAGATAATTAAGAGTCAGTTTGTGGCAGGTTAAGGTCTCTCTTAACTTGCCATTTCCACAAGTTTTAAAGGCCTGATGTTCTGAATCATTATTTTTATCACTTTTTGCCACCCAGGTATGTAGTCTTGACATAGGTGAATAGGACTTGTTAGACAAGGGCGTGTCAGTTTTCTCCCCATTCCCCCCATTCCGCACTCTTCCTCCTTCCATCCGTGAGCAGTTGTCTCCCAATTAGCAYGGAAACGATCTGAGCAGAGGCCTTTGCAGCACTACTTTTCTATCTCGAAACTATTTGATTTTCACCACTCAGGACCTATGCAAGAACAGGCTTAARTGAGACTGGTCTGGCATTTGCGCACAATATGGTATGTCGCTCTGTGTAAATCAGGTGGGAGAGAGATTAACTCTTCTGAACCGGCCCATGTTTATAAACTTGCAGAAAATCATAGATATCTTCAGCTGGACAAACAACAACTTAAAGTAGGATATAAAAACACGGCTCCAATAAGCTTTGTTGTGAAGGAGACTAAGGACCCAACAGTCAGGACTAGTCTCTCATGGATATCTGGAAAAGCAGTGAAGTCAATAGGGGTATACATATCCTATACTTCTTCCCTCCTCTCCTTGCCTGCCATGAGAGGTTYTCCTCAGCCGAATATTCATATCTCAGAGCTCTATATTCCTGAATATTTTGGGTGTGTGAAGGGTAGAGATGGCAGAATCAGTAATTTTTTTTAGTGTCATAGCAGAGCGTGGAAGTAATGTCATTTTTTTGTTGGTTTTATTGGTTAATACCTACACATACCATTTTTAAATTTTAAGAATGATATAAACCTACATACAAAAGACCTACATAAATATTGGTATCTATGGTGATAACGTATATTCAAGAAAAGTTATTTGCAAAATACAGAATCCCACAAATAAAAATGAATGCAACAAATATTGTACTTAATTTTTTGTACCATCCATCAACAGCTAAATTTTTGTTGCAGAATGATGAATCTGATTCCGTCAGCTGCCCACTTATGGAGCATCTATAAATTTATGATAGTCCTAGGAATTAAGCATTTTGAGAAAATTGTCGCTAAAGTTCAGCAATGATGCTTTTCTTCATACTAAAAGAAGCTAAAAAGTAAATAAAGTCTGGATTCAGCAGCCTTCTCAGGAAGTCTGCTACTGATATCCTCAGGATGCCGAAAGCCCCTCTSTGTAGAGTAAGGCCTGTGAAGGACAGGATGTAGACCTTACTTGTAGAATAGAGTTTATACTGAGTAGACTGGATTGATATGAGAGAGAGACTTTTTATGCGCTTCTAATATCATTATCTCTTCTGATCAGGTTATAATGCAAATATTATCAACGGCTCATAGCTTATCTGTAGTACTGACATTCCCAACATTGACATTCTCAGGTCAATATACTAAAATTATAATATACTTTCTATCAATTACCATACTTTTTACACATGCAACCTCCAAAAAAGRTATAGTCAACACCGGCATAACCCTTCAAAAAAAAAAAATAAATAAATAAATAAATACTTGAAAGCAAGTCCTTGGTTAACTTGCATTCTTGCACATCTGCAAAGAATCAGGAGTACCAGATTTCTGGAATAGAGGGAGAAGTATGTTAAGGGGTACAAGACTGTTGGAAAAGAGTAGGAAAACAAGCGGAAATCAAATGTAGGAGGGCTATTTGAGGAGGAGTAAACTTGGGATTAATTTTCTTCTTTCCTATATGTATTTGCAAACATATATAAAACACACAGATACAGAATGAGTTCCTTTTTTTTCTCTCTCTCTTTATGTAATGTGCCTTGATAAACCTTGTCAATACCTTACCATTTTCCAAACTGGCAAGAAGAAGAATCCAGAGAACAGAAAGCTGGTCAGCTCACCTTAGTCTCAGCAAGATGGTCTCAGTCTGAGCAAATGGTCTCAGAAGCATGGCCAGGCATAGCAAGGGTATGAAGGTGATTTGGAGCAGCCAGCAAAGATTTATCAAGGACAAACCGTATCTTGCCAACCTGACTATCTTCTAGATCTATATTTCTCTTATTCTTGATCTCAGATAAACAACCTGCTCTGTTTACACTTTCTTTGTCGGCCTAGTTTTGTAGACTCTACTCTGATTTTGGCCTTCCTCATTAACCTCAGTAAGCCAGTACTTCCTTTTCACTATCTTTTGACATCCTTCATCCCGGAGCAGTTGTTGGTATTCCTCTTTCACTGTTTGTGCTGTACATGCTCTTTCCGTTTAGTTTAGAGCCAAGCTGTGTTGCACCAAACGCTTTCCAATTTCCAYTGTTTGCAACGTCCAGTGGTTTCTTGCTTTGCTATCATCACATTAGTTTGACTTTGGATTAGAGTCGGCCATCTGCCTGTGCACTCTAACAACTTAAACATTGTCACCTACAAGATCCTTATAGATGAATTTATGAGATAAAACAGGTTTAAAATTGGCTGGGCTTGTGGGCCCAAAGGGTGGTAAATAGCACTACAAAATTCAACTGGCACTGGTTGCTTAGTAGTGCTTTCTTGGTAGATACCGAGGCCATTACTGTTAATTATTTTATTTATGACCGGATGATGGGACACAATACACTCTGCAAGTTTCCAGATGATACCAAATTGGTTAATTACTGGAGGGCAGGATTGGTATTCAGAGGGATCTAGACAAGCTGGAAAAATGGGCTGATATGAACCTCATGAATTTCAAAGACAAATGCAAAATCCTGCACCTTGTGAGGAATAATCTCATTCACCAGTAGAGGCTGGGAACCAACCAGCTGAAAGGTAGCTTTGTAGAAAGGAACCTGGGGGTCCTGGTGGACAAACTCACCATGWGCCAACAAAGTGCCCTTGCAGTAAAGGACAAGGGTATCCTGGACTGCATTAGGCAGAGTATTGCCAATAGGTTGAGRGGGGTGATCCTTCCTCTCTACTCAGCCTTGGTGAGGCCACAATCTGGAGAACTATGTCCAGTACTGGGCTCCCCAGTTTGAGAGACATGGACATACTGGAGGAGGACCACTAAGTTACTTAGGGGGCTGGAGCACATGGCACACAAGGAGATGCTGAGAGACAAGGGTTTGTCCAGTTTGAGGTGGAAAAGACCATGGAGGGAGATGTTACTGCATCTGCTGTGATGCAGTGGGAGAGTGTAAAGAAGCCCAAGCCAGACTTTCCTCAGGGATGCACAGTAGAAGGATGAGAGGCAACAAACACAAGCTGGAATGAGAGAAACTGATTAAGCACAAGAAAAAACTTTTCACTATGAGCACTGGAAGAGGTGTTCAGAGAGGCTATGGAGTATGCATTCTCAGATGTATTCAAACATGACTGAACATAGCCTTGGGGAACTGCTCTAACAGCTCCTGATCTGAGCAGTGAGGTGTGGACCAGATGGTCTTATTGGTCTTTTCCAACCTATATTATTCTGCAAGATACATTTTATAAAAGCCTGTGGACAGATTTCTGCTTCCTAGTTAGTATCCCACCCAAGTGATCTAGAATAATCTGGATTTTTGACATCTTTTTTTCTGGTCGTTAATCAGAATGAAGGTCTCTATGTTTCAAATTATGCGAACAGCATACAATTGCTAWCAAAATATTGATAATACCATTCATAAAGATAAGCAGCTGTGATATCTTACCCTACTGCAACAAGGAACATTTTGTCTGAATCATTATGTGTTAAAACTTGAGCCTGCAAATATTTATGCACTTGTGTAATTAGTAGTCTCCCAATTTGCCACTTTAATAGTAACCTCACAAAAATATAGTTATTTTTTTCAAACTGAAAGTAACAATGTCTTGTTTATTGAGTATTTTCAGCAGGATAGTACTTAAGCAGAATTATGGCAATATATTGGCTCATGTGTAGTTCAATACCACCTCTCAACAGATGTCTGCTTCAATTATAGGTACCGCATGCTCATTTTCTTTGGTGTCATGAACTTACCACTGTGGCTTCAGTACTTCTAAGTAACGTTGCAGCCAACTAACACAGTGGAAACACTTAAAAGTGCAGTTTTCTTCTGCAGTCTCTTCCCCTGCCCCCCCTTCAAAAAAAGCAGTAACTTGCCCTGCCTTGTCAGCTATTTAGGTGTTGTTAAAGGCAAGTAATCTTTCCCTGAAATAGTGGTTACATTTCACTTATGATTCAGTTATTCCTAATATGTTAAATCTGAGCTGAATCACTGCATAGATAAGACTCCTAAAAGTCTGTATTGAGTCTGCAAGGTGCTGTACCCCCAAAAGTGGCATTAGTCAGCTGAGTCACCAGTGTGACAAAGATGGGGGGAAAAAATCCTGTGATACTACAAGGGTGGTGGGGAGCGAGGTGGTAAAAAGCAAAATCTTTTTTTTTTTTTTTTTCTTCTTTTTTTCCAGGCTCTCCTAGATAAGCACATTGAGTTAGGACAAAAGACTGATTTTACATAGTGCTCAGGCTCTCAGAGTGTTTTAGGGAAACAACTGGAAGAAGAAAAAGAAGGTCACAGTGCAAATACTAGGGAAAGTTTAAGCACAGTATGTTCTAATGAGATCACTATTTATTACACCAGTAATGTCTGCGAGCAAAAAAGGGTGAAGCTCAGAATCTGGGTGAGGACAGAGTAYGACATTTTTGATTTTTTCCCTCTCCTCCATCTTGTATCCTCTTGTTTAATCCTCTTTGTACCCAAGCAGTAGCCTGCAAAGAAGAGCTGTGTTAATTGGATAAAGCGACTGCAGCATGAGATAATAAAAGTCTAAAGTACAGTGTGGTGTTTGTGTGGGGTTTTGAAAGGTGCAATGTACAATCTGAAATGAATTTATTAGACTTTGGTGTGCAGGCATTGGGAAATAAGACACTAATGCTGCAGTCTACAGTTCCACGTTGTCAGCCTGATTTTTTTTGGTGGTATCTGATTTTCAGAAGACCCTGCAGCTCCTGTAACTTTTAGTTAGAGTGAGTGGAAGCTATGTGCATCTGAAAAATCCAAATGACACAAAAAATGTACAATTTAAGAATAAGAGGACAGTGTCAAGTAAACGTGCTTCTTGTGTCAACTCTGCCACAAACTTTCTGCACAAGTCAGGCAAGTTGTTTAACAYTGATGCCCTTTTGATAAAATACAGTTCCACCTGCTGTTTCTTTTCCATTGTTGGTCCAGGTAACTGTGAGCTCTTTCAGTCCATGACTACCTCCTGTGGTCATTCAAATCTGCTATAACTGAGCTCATATCCCCTCCCTCCCTCCCTCCCACCCCAAAAGAAAWGTTATATATTAATCAAGGAAGCAGACGCTTCATTATTCCCTGTGCCAGCACTGGTCAGCAACGATGATGTGTGTCATATAATTTGACTGTAATCTTGAGGAAAGTTGCAGCAAAATAAAGTATCTATTAGAAGTCAGACAAGGATGTACAATTAGCCAGAGGTACTATAAGAGGAAAAGAGATTGCTTATACATCATCCCCACATGACCAATGGACATAAAACCTTATTCTTCTTTATTTTAGTGCTCRAAGATTGTAGATATACACACACGTAGTCACATAGACCCCTGGGTTTAAATAAAATAATGAAAATGCTCTCTTGCACTTGAAACCAACAAACCAGAAATTTGTTTAATTGAATTTATAGGTCATACCCTTCCCCCACTCAAGTCAATTCCCCATTGACTGCACTAAGTGAGGAAGGGTAGGGGGGAAAGGACGTTCACATCCATACTTACATGCAGATGTTTTCACTCAGATTAAACTTGGACTCAAAAGTGGCTATTTTTATGTACGAGACTAACACAAAGTGCATATTCTGCCTCAGGATTAAAGCATTTAGTTTTTCAAGAGGGAACAGTCCATTGATCAATGCTTCATGCCCACATTTCTCATTTTGATAGAGCTTTGCCCATGAACTCTCATTAGATGTCCTGATTCCAACTTAAATTTGATTTTAGTTCCAGCAGTGGGATGCCATGAAGAAAACAGATTGTTCCATATATTCATCRAAATATAGAGCATAGCCAGGTATATACCAATGGATTTTCATCATCAATAACATATGTGCCACTAGGATGAATTGATGTTGAGGGCTGCAATTTGTAATCTTTGGTGTGTTTGCAATTAGTTACAGGTACAGCTAAGTGTATGTGAATTTATTTGCAGAGACAATTTTGCCAAACCAAATAATCTTACTGTTAAACATAGGCTCAGGAAAGGTTGTACTCATTAACAAGGCTAGTTTCACATGTTTAATATATGGTCTCACAGCTAACCAGTCTTATAATTTAATTTCATGGTACAACTGCTCTATCTTGAATATTTGATATAAGGTGGATTAAAGGTTTGGACTTAGAAGGTTTTCTCCCCCTACATATTTCACTTTCCCAATCATCTTCTACCATCGCAATACATAATACCACTTTGCCATTTTTCCAGTATATTCCTTTGACATGATGCCCCACTCTAACTT
>NW_028186228.1:248673-270385 GCF_003343005.1 Rhea americana
GACACATTGGTTGCAAGCTTCCAAAACAGTGAAAGCATTTTTCATCACATAAAGCTCAATGATTTAACGGTAATCATGTGGCTAAAGTCTTACACACGTCTGAATGCACTCCCTTCATTATATGCCCTTTTAACAAGTTCCTGCCAAATCTGATCRGGATAAATTGTAGGACTATGGTTCAGAAACTAATTCACATTCATTATTTTCATGAGTTACAGTATATGCCATTTCACCCTTCAGCAGATGTGTATTTAGATTAGTTTCAGAGCACATTCTGGTCTAAATCCCAAATCTCTCACTAATAAACACTAAAATATGCTTAATGTACCCAATATGTATCTTTCTACATTTAGAGGCTCCCTGCCATATTCTAAAAGGTTTGGACCTGTTCCCAGAGTAATACTCTCAATTCTACAGTGAATCACTGCTATGTGTTGCAACTAACCCAGGAGATGCTTTCAAGTTTTGTACCTGAGAGCCATAACATTTCACAGACACCGGTTCTGAAATTACTGTGATTTATGTTGTTAATCTTGATTTTTTTTAATATAAAGTACAATGTTATAAATAAGCTACCTTTGAACAACTGTGTAGAAGGTTAAATAGTCTAAATAGATCTGTATTTTTGAGACAACACCACTACATCATCAGAAACAATTCTGACAAATAAAAAGCTATTAGTCCACCAAAACTGTAATGAGATCATGATTAATAAACACCTCTGAAAGGTCTACATCAAAGTCAAGGCTTTCCTGTGATAAATGTAAACATTCAGACCCTACTTTGCCAAAAGCTGTGTYTCAGTTATCCAGCTCTCCTGATTGATCTGTTCATTATTCTAATAAATAATTTATCACCTTGAAGAGGACAATTCATTATGCAGATAGTCTGAACAAGTAACTTTAGACAGCCAAAGCTTTAGAAGAATTAGCAGCGTTACCAGTGCCATGAAGTCTGTTTCTGATGCAGACTTTGAATTTGCATTATAACAATTAAATTAGTGTAAAAACAGATCGTTTTAGATAATTTATAAGCAATGACCTATGTGAATTCACAGCACAGATCTATCAGAAATCTGATATGTCAGAACCTCTTTGGGTCCTTTTAATTACACTATATGATAAATTATGATAAGTTACAGGCAGCAGTTTTAACAAAAGCGACAGGATTAAATTACAGTTTGTGATACACTCCATTTCCTAAATTAGGGAGAAAGTCTGTAAGATTTGCAGTGTTGGCTATTTTATTCTTCCATTTTCTGTCCAAAACACCTCTCTGATTTTGTATAGCCATAAGTGATGGAAAAAATTGTATGGAAATCAGGCAGAGTGGGTCATTTCTCAAAGTATAGGAAATATCATTGGGAGAACTGAATTGTAAGTCATACCAGAGAATTGCTTTTGCACTGAAAGTTTAAAAAGGTGGAGATAAGGACACTTGTATAATGGCAATACATTAGGGGATAGAGTAGACACCATTACTCATCACTCTCTTCCCTAATAGGAACACAAGGGATTATTATTATATGGGGTTTTATGACTTATTTCTTTTTAAAAATGTTTAAATGGATGTAAGAATCTCTTTGTCCAAGGGGAGGGAAAAAAAAGTACCCCCCCCAAAAAAAAGTCTTTGTAATTAAATGTGTAATATGTGCCTGAAAAATAGGATTGTTCAACATCACTCAGAAACTGATAGCACCACAATTCAAAGTCATTTAACCATCTTTTCTCTTTTATTAATGCACTGTGAGAGAAAGAAGGAGTTTTTATTTTACTCTTTTTTTTTTTTTTTTACTTTATTTTCTCAGGTAATACAAATACGAAGCTTCTGCACTCTACTACAAGAGAGGAAACTGGGAGCATTTAGGGAATGATTTGCTGTGTTTCATCCACAGTGAAAGTCTTTATCTTTAGGGGAATTAGTATCTTGAATAACAAGCAGTCTAGAACACCAGCATGCTTTCTCAGCAGTTTAGTTCAGAATAGCAAAGTGGGCACTTTTTCTCCCATCACTTGCACAACTAGATTCTCGAGTCTAACAAGGATTGCCTCGAAGCGACATTTTTATTCAGGTAGTATATTGCATTGCATATTGCAACAACTGGAACYGTGATAATAATAACAGGTTCCTTGAGCCCCCTGCTTCCCCTCTGTTTTTCTAAATCATGGATCTGGCCTGGCAGAGCAGGAGGGAGTGGATGCCACTTTTCYGCTTTGCCTGCCGGTGTGCTAGAACTCGACCTGCGCTATGAAGTGCAGCGCATGGCCTGCCTTCGCCAAGGCAGAAGCAGACACGCGGATGTTTCACTTTCGAAACAGTGGGAGAATGATTCAAAACTAGGGTCCTCCATACGGAGTTGCTTCGACTCCTCGCATGCCCTCCAACTCCATTCAGGGAGGGTCACGGAAGCAGTGGCGCAGAAGAAAATGCTGTGGTAGCACGATTTCCTCAGGATCCAGAATAGCAATGTCAGGAGACAGCTAAGGAAGCCAAGGGGTAGCACAGAAGCTGATGGTCTCCTTTAGCTCAATTTATTCCAAAGACTTTATAATATGGAGAACCCTGTTTTCCCAAAAACAAAACTAAGACGTTTCTTCCCCTCATGAATCCTCATATAAAATGTGAGCCTGGACTCCAATGATAATGAATCGYATTTGTGCGCCAGCTCCACTGATACTATGGATTTCAAYAGGCATCTATACTGCGCTAGGATCRTAGCATCTGCATGAACAAGACCTTAAAAGAAAAATAGGTTAAACAGTTATATTAGAAACAAAATCTGGAATTATTGTATGACRTAAAGTTCTGTTTTCTCTGGCATATATTAATTAATTAAATAGAACAGTTAACATTTTTCCCATCATGACAAAACACCTTTGTATCTGCAATGAAACTGAGCTTGCCAGGTGGATATACTGCGTTGGCAGCATATGTCTTCTGTAACATTTTATTCCCGTGTCCTTACTTATTAAACTGAACCAAGGGATGTGACCATGGAATGAACAGAACAAATTAAAGTCTGAACAAAGGTTTCCTCCAAATAAGCCACAGTGCAAGCAATAACCAACAAGAAATGGGATACAGTTGATAAGCAGAGAGCACTCTTTATTGATTTTTTTTTTTTCTCTCCCAATTAGGTTAGGTAGGTTCTATTCATCTGCCCTCTTAAATAGATATGAATGTAAACTCTCTGAAGAATTCCTAAGAAGTTTTCAGTAAAAATGTTTCCATATCACTGCACTAAGAGGGTTTGGAGGTAGCTGACAGCTGTGGGTATATAAATTAAATAGAAGATCATTGATGTATTTGAAAGAAAATATTTTTCCTCTTAAATGCAGCATTCCAAAATAGTTCAATGATGTAAAAATAGGGTTCAGTCTCATTTTCTATAGCCCCAGATTCATGACAGCTTAACTGTGTGTAACTATACAAACGAAGTAAAAGTTACTTACTTTTGGGTGATCAACATAGTATGTTCACACTTTCCTACCTGTACTGCAGGCACCTGAACACCTATCTCTCTAACTAAGGTGAGAGGTGGATGAGTTTCTGGATACAATGAACTTATCTCTGAACCCCAAAGGAGAGATGTCCATAACAAAAAACATGATGGCCCTCTGGGTAATATGAAAAGCAAATCAACGGGGCCCTGATCTTACACGGCAGCAAAGGGACAGTAAACATTTCATGCTTCCCTGGGAGCCTGCCGGATTTTTGTGCTCTGTTTGGACTGTCTCTACAGAGCAAAGCTTTAATTTGCTTCTCACACAAGGAAGCTCAGCAAGRGCTATTGCTGCACTTGTTTCTTGGTGAAAAGAACACAAATTGGTGCTCCAATATCAAATTGTTCTACTATGGGAAGGAAAGAGCAGCTACTCCTGCATAAAATACGCTAGGTGCTTTTGATGCCTGTGCCCAGCGGAAGGGGACAAAACGCTGCTCTCGGCTATGCCAGCAGATAGGTGCGAAGCCAGCTCTGAGCACTCGCTTAGCCTGGCTCCGCTGTAACTCAAGGAACCCACGGGTTGGGGCGGGCAGCGCAGGGGGAGCCAGGCACGGGCTGGAAGATGGAGGTTACCGGGTCAGTAGTGATTGCTTGGTGTAGTCAGGCAGACAGCGGAGGTGGGAGGGGGCTCTCCCCAGCCCTTTGGAGTCACAGTATTAGGAATATAACTAAATYAGGGAGGAAGGGAAAGGTCTGAACATTGTCCTTGGCTGGGATTGAAATGAGCCAAGAAGACTCCCACGGTGAAAGACAATATCAGCGCTTGAAAAATTAAAGGGTGACATTTCAGAAGTGTGGTCATGTGAACTTTGCCTCTGGGACATAAGAGAAACTTCACTATATTAAATTAACCCCTTCTGTTCCACAGGGGAGAGGGCAGGCTATGTCTGAACAGCTAATAATCTGATGAGTTGCTCTGGGAAAGCACTTTGATTTGTAGCTGCATAGAAATGTCATGAGGCATAAAGGGAGCAGGGAGGATAAGAAGAATTGGGTTGCGGAATTGCTGTCCCGACCTCCTAATCAAGCAGGTTCCTCTCTTTCACGTCACCTGCATGTCCTCCTCTGGGGAGGAATTGGCAGGCACCTAAACTCTGCTCTAGTCAACTGTAGGGATTACTGCATTAGCACTGAAATGCGATCCGTAACATGCAGCGTTGTTTGCTTTGTTGTCCGATCAAATATTGAACCAAGTCAATTCCTTTCTGTAATATCTTTTAATAACTTAATAGTAATAGCTATATTAAAATATTAATAAGAAACTTCACTACTTTCATAGACACAACAGCTAACTAATCTAACCGTCCTTCCAAACCACACCAGCCAAAACCTGCCTCACCTGCTCAAAACTTGGAGGTGAAACACTGAGCTAGGATTCAACAGGGAGAAGGAATACCTGAGCAAAACGCCACGGGCCAGAAAAGGAGAGCTGGGACAAAGGAAGAAGACGAGGGTAGCAGCTGAAGGAATGATGCCATTCCAACACAAAGAATTCATCCTCCCTAAGAAAATTATTCCACTTGCTTCTCAGCATCAGAGTGGTTTAATGCAATCAATAGAATACAATAATGCGAGTCTTSAAAGAAAAAAATCATGCAGAATCACTACCCCAGTACTGTCATTTCTGCAAAACCAATGGCACAAAATCCATTTACACAGGCCAATACATGGATTKCTTATTTATTTTGAAGGAAATATTAATATTCAGAATGATGTTTGTTTGTTTTTTTCTTTGATTCAGCTTAGGACAGATTTGAGGGCTTGTAAATGGTTATACCTTAATTCTGCATGCTAGCTAAATTAATTTTGAAAATGAGAATGTAATATTACTAAAGCAAATTTGCTGCTGAAGTGTGGTAAGGGGAATGGTGCTTTTCCAGTTATCTGTTAAGGACTCTGGACAGTAAGAACATGCAGTCTCCTGTTGCAGAGGCTTAGATAAAAAAGTAACAGTTTCTGTTTGTTTGTTTGTTTGTTTGTTGGTTTTTTTTGTTTGTTTGTTTGTTTTGTTTTGTTTTTTTTAAGAAATACTTATTTAATGCAAAGGTTTACACAGCTTGTGGGAATGACATCACGGAGGTTACATTCCTTGATGCTCTCTCATTTCTCAAATATGCTCAAAGCTTCTTCCCTATTCTCTTCTTAGAAGGCTTTAATAACATCCAGAGAGTGTCTATTATAATCAGAACAATATATTTAATTTAATATATTTCATTTTSTAAGTGCTTTTATTTGCTATATTATAATCATGCCTATTATAAATGGATTGAAYGATAGTTATATTTACATCTACCGACCACTCACTTTGAATGGGAGACCATGGAGGTCATTGCACTGCAACCGCTGGGTATTGGAGTCATTTTAAACATCTGGCACTGCATTATTAGAGCTGTCACGGAGAACTAGAGAGCTTTGAGAACCTATTATCATTCATATGGGTTATGACTGATGAGATGAGATGTGAGTGGGTTTAGAGAGATATTTTTCTTTTTTTTCCTGAAAGAATGTATCTCTATAAATATTGTATACTTTTCCTGTCAATAAAAATTTGAAATTAGATGGGCTTAGAATATGAGATGTTCGATCCCTAACTATAAATAGTACAGCCGTGAGTTATCTCCTGGGCTTTTCTGAGCTGATTCAATGAATGCTAAAAATGCATAAAGCAAATACATTAAAATCAGCCTTAAAAAAAAAAATTGCATAGGTTTTAATATCTTTTAAGATATTTCTTTCTTGTAAGATATATTGAAGCTATTTTATGTATTTTTTTCTTCTATATATGTTTTTTTCTTCCTATTGTATTTGATTTGTTCTTCTTTTTCTCTTGTATATTGGTTTCTCCTTAAATAAAATTTCATAAACTTCACAGTGCTAAATGGCTGTTGATTTGAAAATTGCTGCCAGCTGCAGGATCTTCAGCTCTCATTCAGGAAGTTTTAAGAACATGTTTAATTTTGGGCCAGCTTACAGATATTAAGCTTACTAGTATAGTTCAGTGGGCCTTTAAATAGTCACCTGAGTCTGAGCTTTTAAGAACAGCTAGTGAGAAAGAAAAGTGTTTATAGGAAATGTAAAGGTCATGTATTTCTATTCCTAAGGGTCTTAAATGGATAGCAATTGAATATATTAATACAGTTTGTATTCAGCTCATTCTTATTTTTCTATTACTCAGTTASTGGGGCCAGTTGTCATTCTGAAAGAAATTGTACCTATTTACACTGGTTCTAGGATCAGCTCAACTTCTCTGTGGCCACAGGTTCCAGGCATTATTTCACAATTCAGTTTTCCATGTAAGGATGTATATAATGTGGAGATAACAAACTCTTTATAATATTCTTATAATAATAAGGAGAGGAGAAATAAGATAAAAGTTGATTAAAAGAAACCCAACAACTATCCATCTAGTTCTATATGTTTACAGGTTTTTTTGTCTTGGTTTGTTTTTTTCTTATGTTTTGCAGCCTGTTTGCTTACACTTCTGGACCAAATTCCCTTAGAGGTTCTAGTTGATACGAACTGCTGAGACTGAATGACTTTAAAATAGATCCCTGAAAGTGAGAGAAGAATTTGTACCACTGATTTTTTCGCTCTGTCCAGTCTTCCCTTTTTGAAATCTTTCTCTGTCTTTAAAATAACCAGCATGAAATATAGTCTAAAATGTTGGTGTTTTGGGTAGGGGAGTTGCTTGGTTTTGTTTTATTTTTTAAGGGGAAAGAAAGCAAACAAAAAYTGTTTCTTCCACACAATTTTCTTCTATGCGTTCTGAGGACACAACTCAACAGCACCCAACCTTTTCTAGMGGAGGAAGAAAAAGGAAAAATAGGTCAGGTTATCTACTAGTTACAGCTATCACAGAGCTACCTACCAGACCGTAGTCTGGATTTACAGATATTGTGTGTTGCTGGCAGAGGCTTGTGGCAGATTAAGGACCAGAGGATCAAGGGCCAACAATTTGTTGACAAATCTAAAGAGCAAACCAGAGTAGGAATATTTGAAAAATAGTTCATTGTGTCMTATCTGCAACAAATTATCTGCTATTGGATCTTATTCCACAGCTCAGTAAAATCACTTGCAGAGTACTTGAGGTCAAGATCTGTCTCTCTGAGTAGTTTTCAGACTTCACTGCATCAACAGATGGAGGGCAGTTCACAGAAGGTAGCATAACATTGAGAGGCCAGGAAAAAATCTTTTATTTTATTTATGTGTGATTTTAAAAGTTTATTTCATGTTAGAAGCATCTTTGATGCAATTTCAAGAAACAGTTATTGCAAATTCACTTATTCCCTGTGGATCCAATGGGATCATGAGCAGAATAAGCATGGTGAGGGCTCAAGGCCCACTCTGCGCAGCTGGACAAGGTGGTCAGGGAGCCTCAGGAGCAAACAAGACTGGCTTGGCCCATGCCCTGTCCTGGCAGAGGAAAGAAACACACCACAGGAATGGGTCGTGCTGCAAACTGCTTAATTAACACAGCAGGGAGAAATTGTCAGGTAGAACATGTCTCTGGAGGGCTGTTCACAAACAAAGGTTGTTAAACTGCTGTATTAAGCCCATGTGAGGTGGAGTGTGGGTRCTCCTGGGGGCTGAAACTGTAAATTATAAGGGCATACTAAACTAGTTTGTGTCTACACAGGTAGTTTCACTTAATTTAGCTGTCAATCTAAATCATTTTAACACCATGTCTTTAGTTAAACCATTTATTCTGGGCAGCCTGCATTAACGCCTTGGCCTTGCAATGAGTCCCAGGTGGGTCCTTATTGAAGCTAATGGGCCTGCGTGTGGCTGTAGGGAAGTATTCACATAGAAGTCCTTAAAGGGCTGGACCTTGCTTGAGTTATGCTAGTTCTTGTACTTATGGGAAGTTTCTCCCATGAAAAATTGTTTTCCTTGATGTCAGTGGGGCTGTTTATGGAGTTAATACATAGCTCAGCAGGAATCTGGTCCTGGGGGGTGAAGATGTTTGTTGGCTTGTTCATATGGCTTATCCTGTTGAAACCGAGGTGAAGACTAGTGTCTATGAGGTTACATGAATGGCAGAGAGCTTGCAAGAATGGAATGTTCTTTTGCTATATACAATGTTTGTTTTCAGAATGTGAAGCTTRGAAAAACAGCTCTGAAACAGTAATAATATTAGAGAGAAGAGAAATAGACACAAGGAGGGAAAATGGTGTATTATTTAGCTTGATAACATTCCTACAGGGACTACRGAGTGGTTCATATTACAGTCTTTATTTCTGGGCTAGCAGAAATGTTCATTTCTCTGCGGGTGAAACAGGTTAAAGGCCAAATGCTATTTTCATCTACCCAGCTTGCATGCTGGGGAGGAAGGTGTCCCTACTCAGAAATATAAAAATGTATATGTATAAATATATATAAAGACATAATTATCTTTAAATGTGTATCTGGGCACAAAGCTATGTTTTGTCTTTTCCAAGCACTGGGCAACATTGCTGAGCTGGTTAATGCACAGAGCTATCCTACCCCTTTTAAGAGGCTAACTGATATCGTTTCCTTCTTCTACAGGAAAGAAAATCAGAAGACTCTCAAGGAAAACTATGCATAGTGGAAGAAATAGAATTACTTATGTGGGTAAGTGCCCTACTACATAGAGAATGCAAAATGTAACCTTACCATGATTTCTTCCTCAGCCCTGCTATACTGTTATCCATGGAACAAGGACTGTCCCTAAGATGTGCTAACATATTCCAGTGCTGAAAACAGGGCTGCTATTCATAGAGCAAAATAGCGTTCTGCTTCAAGCAATTTTTGTTGCCTTTCAGATTTCAGCTCAGCTGCTTGTGCAGTCAGTTAGGCCATAATAAGGAGTGATAGAAATGACAGAAGTCAGTATAAAATTGATACAAATGGCTATGATAATAGACCCCAAAGAGCATTATTGGAGTTTCTCATTTGTATTACAGATCATTAGACATAGACACCTTAAGTATCAAACCTCTAAATCTTGCATTTCAGCTGTTCTTAGACTTGGAATTCAGGGATGTCATAGTTTACTTAAGTAAGATATATTCCGCCCTCATTCATATTAGGGGGAAAAAAAAACTCAGACGAATCACACTGACTTCACTGGAGTTATTCCAGATTTGCCCTAACTAAAGCCAGTTCTTGCTGTGTGCTACAAAATAACCTGGACAGAAGTGGACCTTCTTCATGATAGATGGTCCAATTCTGAGATCCCTGGAGGAAGTACAGAGAAAGCTGACCTAGGAGATGAATAGTTCCAGAACTGGAGATCTGCCTTCAAGGAAAAAGGAAGTAAATCCATGTACTGTGATCTCGCTGAACCCTATTCTTTGATTTTGCTGCCAGTGCATAAAGCTAATGGAAAGTATCAGACTATCTGTTCTGCATAATACTGAGAAAAATCTATGGCTTACAAATACTTTTACTTATCATCCCACAAAGCCTGCTTGATAGCATATATGGGTGTAACAGTTCAACTCTCCAGTAGTTCCAAAAGCTTTCGTATATATTAAACAAATCTTTCTGTCAGAGGGGGTTATATTTTCATAACACGATGAAAGATTTAAACTATCTGGGCCTCACTGACTAAGGAATCACTTAACTCTTTCAAAAACTTACCTCTCTATCATGCTGTGAAAATGAGTCTTAACATCAATTTTTAAAATCATGTCCTAAAGTTCATTGCTTTTCTTTTGCCTTTGTGTGATCAAAGGGATGGCTCTTCGTCTTCTAAATGCACGTGACAATYGGATGAGATTTCAGAAATACTTTCAGCTAGTAAACACACACAGAGGAGAAATGGCTAAGCTGAATGCATCAGACCTGGAGTAGGAATAACAACATATGCATTCATCATGGGACTTAACTGTACCTTGGAAGAAAAAAGGGATGAAGCATCAAATTGAATCACAAACTCCTTTTGTAATAAGAACAGGGAAAGATGACCTTGCATTCAGTTTTGGGATTCGAGATATCTGTTCTTTATCTGTTCTTTATCTCAGCTCTGCTGCAGACTTCCAGTGGCAAAATCACTGGACTTCAATTCTTCCTCTGTAAAATAAGAATAATCACCCACTTCTTGTCTAATTTGACTATGCGGATATGGGGAAGCATGAAAAGGTTCTTATCTCACCTGAAACCCTTTGGTATTCCTATAATAAAAAGAAAGAAAATACTGTAATGCCCCCCTTTTATCTACTGTGAGGAAAACACTTTCCAATAAGCTGAGCTGGCATTGTTTACCCTGTTCTGAATCCTATCCTGCCCTATCTTTACTGGACAGTGCAGTCACCATTGGCTCAATACATAGTTTCTGGTATGTGTTTTACTCATTTGGATGTGTAAAAATCTCTTCGATGTTTGATGTTAGTACTTCAGCTTGGTTCCATGTTAAGCTTGTTTATTCATCTTGTATTCGATGACAAAAAGCCAAAGACTTTAACAGATGGAAGGTCTCCTGGTGTATTTTCTGTCTTTTCAGAATGATGATTTCTGAAAGCCAGGAAATAAAGGTTCATAATTTTGCCTTCCTGAAGCAGGCCATAGCCAATGAGAATTATCTGCAAATGCTCCAGAGGCAAACACCTTGTTAGATGTGGCCATATCAAACTGATGGAGGGATTAGTTGGAACAGATCAGCAGAGCAGTGCTTGTGATGGGAAAGAATATGAGAGGACTGCAGGAAAGAAGGAGGAGGAAAGAAAAAAGGAAGGGARAATATGCGTGCTCTGGAATAGCTGAAAGGCTTCATCTTATTTTCTGTTGAGTAGACTGTGGTAGTAAAGAGGTAGGAAAGCTGTCTTCTACTGGAGGCTGTCTGAAGTCATTTACCCATAATTCATATCACCTTACATCTGTATTTATCTTTTCAGAGTTATTAGGTTACTTAAACTCTGGAGTCTGATTCATATAAAAAGCTAGCAGGATGCTGCATATTTTTCTGAATATCAAGTAAAATACAAAATCTCAAAATCTAATCACATACACAGAGCTTGGAAAGGAGATTCTGATCCTTCTAAGAGAACAGATACCTTGCCCTTGGYCTATATTGTATCTCACAACTGAACTGGAGCTTACAGCCCCTTAGAGACCACGAAGATCCTGGCATTCACATAGGGTCACACATAGCTCCACATGCACACTCCAGGAAGGGAGAATATAAAGCAATAGCTGCTTTTCTACCTGTAATCTGCCTATGTCATTGTCCTAACCTGAGTTCTCCCGGTGCTTCTCCTCTCCCATACTGTTTGCTTCCTTTCCTGTCACTATATGAACAGGTAATTTATTTTCCTTCGATCACCTTGACTTTTTTTGTACTAAGATTTACTTGGGTTGTGTTAGCACAAGGTGCTCCTTTCTCCTTTGTCCTTAGTGAATGCAGGGAATTGTAGGTGATGTTTTGTGGATATAGGTACATGTTCCTTTGAGCTACTCAGCTGGTCTGAAACACACCCAGGCTGAAGGAACTTCCAGCTTGCTATGTGTAGTGTGATTGATTTGACTGGTAAACTTACAGCTTGTGCTACCTCAGGCATGGTCAGCAGTAATGGCTTGCTGTGTACTCCATAAATATGGTATTTCAAATGAGGGGAAGAGCCTATTTCAGTACTTCCTGTGTTTTCTACAACCACAAGTTTCCCTCAGGAGTCCTGAAGTTACAGTAAAGTACAAATCTGCCTAAATTATAACAGAAATGAATATGTACAGGCCATAACTGACTAGAGAATGTGGGACCTAAGTATTGGTTCAGATGATAAGGCTGCTGACTTATCACTGTACTGATTGCTGAGAGTAATTGTTTTTTTAGTATTTACTTTATTTGAGATCTTATTTTATTTCTTGCTCAGTAAGCGTGGGTGAGATTTCTGTCTGTGCAACTAAACTTACACTCAGTCAGCTTAAGTGAGATAAACATTGCATATTTGGTGTTTATTTCCCCCCCCAACCCTTCTGATTTTCTCCTCCAATAATGAAATCTGGTAAGAGATCACAAGCAAGAATGTCTGTAGGAGTATAAAAGAGAGAGATTGCTGATCCTAAGCAGTATAATTACAAGTGTCTCCTTGTAGGAGGAACCTGTCTTCTCTTTGATTTCACGGATGGTTGGGATTTTCCATTTGAGGTTATGGGAACAAATGTGTTGGCTTGTCCAAAAATGTCTATTCCCCTTGAGATGGGCTTTGTCCTAGAATGTGCTAAAAGGACTTAAAAAAAAAAAAAAAATCCCAAGATTCTATTTTTGGCTTCTATTTTAAGCCATTACAGATGATCTATCTTGCACCTTTTATGCAGTATGGCTATTATTTATACATAAAAGAAAATTGTGCAGGGGTTGGATGGAGGGTGGGAATCTTACTTTCTTCCTTTTTGTGTTCTATGTCAGTATTCTTAGGTGCTTATCCAAATTTCTTGCTTATGTTGTGCAATCTTGTATCCTGACCCAAAACCTATTGCAATAGGGACATGTAGCAACATTTTATTGTGTACCTGAGGATGTATGGTGAGAGTAACTATAACTCTTAAGACAGGACTATAGTTACTAACTGGGCTTAGCTGCAGAGGTCACACCTCCATGTGGTCCTGCTGGATGCCTGCTCTTGGGTTGGCCTCTGCCCCAGTGTGTTGCAAGTGTTATAGCTGCTTCCGCTCTATTGATCGGCTTCACCGACCAATCAATAGTATTTGAGGTAATCTAAAATTAATTTGACTGTGAGTTATTTGATACCCACGTATCCAAAGCTCTTTGCCTGAGAGCCAATAAAAGGCATACTGGTTGAACTTGAGGGCTGGTTCTTCTGGTTAAATCCTGAACTCCATAAAGTATTCAGGTCAGAGGGTTGACCCATGGATAGGTCTCTTCTGACCAGAGCTACAAGAGAAGCTTGCACATGAGTTAAGAACATTGAGGAGGCCCTATTAAAACCACTGCAGAAGGTCAAGATCTTGAAGACGTATACTGTACCGTGACTGCTGTATTCAGTGGATCATGCTGGAGTGAATACCACATACCTCTGTTCCTTGGACCTCACTATAAGAACAGTGGTGAAAAGTTGGCTTCATCTACCTTCCAGTATATGTGATGCCATCTTGTATGCCAGCAGCTGTGATAGTGGTTTAGGAATTGCTTGGCTGGTGAGCTAAATGCCAAATGTTTAGGCTCATTGGATGCTAAGGACTGCTTGCTCCACCAATAACATCACCAGAATGGTTATTCTGGAAAAAGGGATCCAGGAAGAGTTGGAGAAGGCTTGGATTGCTGCTTGGAGGAAGAGCTAATAAAATACCACCAATAGGGGAAGATTTCCTGGTGTTGGATTTGACTGCTCTGTAAGGTGATGAGGTAGCATCTGAATGGGAGCTACTAACTCCTAGAGTCATCTATCTGGTTCCCAGTAAGCACAGGGAAAGAGAGACAGAAAATTAGGCCAATCTAAAATCTCAGGGCTGCAGAATTAAGAACTCCAGAAATGATAACATCACTAATGATTGGCTGGTACGCTGTCGAAACATTCCTCAAAGAAAGTTTATAACAGCAATTCAGCTGTGGGCCAATCTTTATCCCACTTGGAAGTATTTGAGCGTTGGGAGAAGGGGCATCAAAGGGATGCAGGCATTGTCCTACAGCATGGGAAACTTGTTCTCATATTATCGGCTACTGCCCTGCAGTCCAAGAGGCCCGGATCCAAAGGCATAACACCTTGTATGGATTGCTGGCAGAGGAAGCTAAGAGACTGGAGTGGGAGGTAATTGTTGAGCTCCACTTCAGGGATAATAACAGCAAAATCCTGACGTCAGATTTGATAATGGTAAAGGGATCATGGGTGAAAGTAGCGGTAGTAACGGTGTGCTACGAAAGTGGGTTGACATCAGACTTTTCTGCCGCTATGCCACTCAAACATCAACATCTAGAGGAACAAGTGAAAGAAATGACAAAACTAGAGAGGTGGAGTTCCTGGGTTTCCCAAATGACGCTTGTGGGAAGTGGTACAAGGACAACAATAGACTCCTCACCAACCTTGGACTCTCGTCCAGCAGCATGAAAAGGATAGCAAAGCTCTTCGTGGGGARAGTTCTATCCTCAGAGGACATCTTGCACATTTTACTAGTAAAGGTAAGGGTGTTCGATTTCTTTTAATTGGCTTATAACGTGCTTGTGACTTTGTTTATTCAAAGTCCTTCCGTGTGAAGGCAGCAGTAAAATTGCTCACACAGATGATGTGAGCATGCTCAGTCTTCTTTACCCACAGAATTTTGCTCTTGTCTGTCTCCCTTGTGGCTGAGCCTGTACGCTAGGATGTTAAGATGTGGTCCCCAAATGACGTACACTGAAGATGACTGGGTGGATGGGCAGTCTAAAAAGCTCAACTCGGAAAAGGTTCCTAGAATTCTATGGTTCGTAAACAGCAACATTTTGTGTGCCTGAGGGTTTATATCATGAAAGGATCACTCTGATCTTCCCTTTTTCTACTTCTCCAAATCCTTAGTGCTGTGCAGCATGAAGGATGAAAGGTGACAATCCCCTCTGCCATGGGGCAACAGCATGTTCATTAGAAAGTTTCCTTCTATCTTTTCTATATCTAATTACTTTTGCTTAGTGTGTGGATGGCTTAAATTGATATTTGAGGGCAAGTTTACAAGAATTTTCAGGGATGTTTAAATAACAGCCAGCTCATTTCTGAGGGGAAACTATTCAGTCAAAATTTAATACTAGAAAACAGCCGAAATACCCCTTCTTTCTCCCTCTCAGTATTGTTCATCATAAGTCTATAAATTACAATCAAACTGAACAAAATGAACGGATATTCATTTTAGAAACGATTAGACTCTAATCAGAGTGGTCATTGGAAGGTTTCTGTTGTGCAGAAATTCTCAGCAGTTGTTTTTGAGCCCTTAAGTGTTGGTATTTGCCAACCCTACCTGCTTGCAGATGAGAGGAGACTGGAGCCTGATTGCAGAGTGCAAAGCCCACCTTATTTCATTCAAACTGTCTTCTAGTTAGTGTCAGGCAGGGAGATTCATACTGAATAGACAAAAAATTACTATACAGAGAATTGCTATTTTGCTGTTGATTCTCTGGGTTGTTTCAAAAGGGTCACTTCACCCATAAGCCTACCTTTCATTATATTTTTCATTACTGCTTGCAATGCTAGTTCTGTGGTTGGACGTCTTTATTCTGAAATATCTGCAAGCATCAGGCATCTTACCTATGCTCAGTCACACAGATCTAAGATTCAAAGTCTATCAAGGGCTTGCAGATTCCTATTTCACTTATATGACTAGCAACATTTTCTTTAGGCAGAATTGTTTATGTCTTTTTGAAGTCACCACTATCACTTCACCAATTTCATATCAAAATTGAAAGGCTGGTTAGAACACTGCAAGTAACAACTGCAGGTACTTCTACTAGACCAATTGCACAGAGGCAGTGCAACATCAAACCAAAAAATGCTTACATTAAGTACTACTTAAAAGAATGACAAGCCATTAATTTCTTTGAGTGGGTATTATTTACCTTGATGTTAAAAACAGACAACAGTGGATGATAAAGAAACCTGAAACAGCCAGGAGGTCAAAGGGGAAATAAAGATGTCGAGAGATTAGACCTGCTCAGCATCATGTAGCAGGCTGATAGCAGAACTGGCAGTTGAAGCTATCTTCCTGCCGCCAACCAGTGGTCCTTCTGCCAGACCGCTAGCGTTGCCAGTTATATATTGAGAATGAAACTAAAGAATTAAAAAATTAGCATCATATAACACAATAGTCATAACTTTCTTTAGTAAAAAGACTGGTAGGAAGTACAATGTTCTTCTATTCTTTTCCTTGTTAATTCTTCTGTGATATGATTGGAAGTCATCTGTTGCAGATGACGAGGATACCTATATGTGATATAGTCATTTTGCTCTCAGAACAGCTCTATGGGAAGTCTTAGTGAACCTGAATCTGAAAGTCAGTTGAATCAGGAAAACAAAATCATATATCTGTTGGTTATAAACTTTAAACCATTGCTGGTTTCATTTTTAATTGTATACAATGCTGACCTGGATGTGCATTCCCTTGGCAATTCAACATGCACTTTTATCAATAATACCATAATAGCAAAATTCACAATACTGCTACATTAATGTATTTCAACAGTGACCGGAAAGGACTAGAGCTATTTCTTTTCAAATTTGATCTTTAACTGGCATTTATCCTGAATCTGCTGCAACACTGCCAGAAGTGCTAATGGATTCTGTGCAAATAGTCATTAAGGAATGGAGTTTAAACAAAGTATATCTTGCCCAGTAATCCCAGCGTTTATGAAAAGGTAACAGATATATAGCAGTGGGTATCATCCATTGAAGAGTCAGCTATTAGTCCTCTCTTCTGGAGGTTCTGTAGGAAGTTTCTTGTTTCTATTAGGAATGGTTTGAACTGCGATGTGCATGCATGTATAGGTAACATGCATGGCTTTGTGTTTCTGTAAAATGTCAATTAATTCTATCTAGTATGCCCAATGCATAATTCTGAATTGTCTAACCCCCAAGCAGTTTGAATATCCTCTTTTGAAAAAGGAAACTTGAGGAAGGTACTTCTGCCTATGATASTTGAAACTGTCTGATTTGCTCTTCTGGGCTTCTTACCACTTATTCCTTTGCCATGCCCTCTTCCTTCTCTGTTATTGCAATAGCTCTGAACAAGGGAGAGGGAGTCCTACCTATTACACAGAAAAAGAATAAGTCTGACTTTGTTTCGTGGGTCTATGGCAAGCAATGTGTCTTGTGCAATAGTTATAGGTCCTAACTATTCCCAGTTCAGACCATAACCAATATTCCCATAATTACCCTTAYGACTGTCCAGCCAAGCTTGGTCTGAATGAAATTAGCCAGGGTGCAGAATGAAATTACACAGCCTTTTCCACCTTTATGCATAAGGAATAGAGCACATAGCATTTAGTATGCATAAATCAGCAAGAATGATGCACCTGAAATGTGGTTTGAAAAGGGCAGCAGCCTGCTAAAAAGCTTTGGAAGCTAACTTAACTTTAGTTGAAATTCAGCTTGTGGTATTAGAAGGATTATTGTACCTATTGCATGCATGCATACATACATATATGTATATTTATATGTGCTTAAAACATATGTATAAAAGATTCATAACTCACCAATGTGGCCAATGTTAAGAACATTCTCCAGAGCTGAAGAAACATACTCATTCTTTACTGTTACAAATTTTGTTTATTCTCAAAGAACCACTTCTTTATATTAAATGTCCACAGATTTGACTTGAATTAGCATGTGCCTTGAAAAATGATCCTGATTGTAATACAGCACACACACACACACATAAAAAACAATAGTATTCATCTTTAAATTGTAACTGCAGCACAGTTCCTGTCCGGAAATAGCTGGACAAAACAAATAGGAGGCATTCCTTCACAATATTACAGGACACACTTAATGAAGTAATAATGACAAGCTATACTACAAGGTGCTTGTTTAATGAGTTGGATACGACAGAGCATGTGTTATTGTGCCTAAACCTAAAGGTGTTGGCAGTCAGAAGCCGACTGACTTGTTAAATCTGTGAAAATTGCATAATGGTACAGAAATTAGTATTATTCAATTCTTCTTAAAGGAATATTTATTCATAAAGGGAAAAAATCAAATTGCATGAAGTACTTTGAGATCTACTAATGATCTCAAGCTAGGCTAGACTTTCTCATTTAATTTTCAATAAATACTTTACAGTATAGACCCTAGAAATTGACCAAATGCAGTGTCTTTTAGGGAGGAATTTTTTTAGAGGAAGGAGGAAGGGACACAAGCTTATAGATGCTCAAGGCCAGATGATTTTGTTATGCAGAAAATACCTTTTCTGCTCATTTCTTATTTCAGCTGTGATCAGTTCAGCTTTAAATTGTCTACCTGTCACTACTGCTAGCAGGAACTCCACTCAATTCTAGAAAGTTGATGAGATCTATATAGCCCTTGTGGACTTTGAAGTCTGAAGTATGTTCCTTTTAAATAAGCATGTTCCTTTTAAATTGGAAGTTAACTAATATGTAAGAATGACAGTTAAAGTTTGAATATTTTCCCTGGATTTTTCTTCTTTATRTGGAATTGTAATTAAAAAAGGAAGATAGGCTAAAGAGTACTGGTCAACACATTAGCATGAAAAAAATGCAACTCTAGATTAATTCATATCTTGAAGACAATCAAGTTATTTCATTAATTTTATCTATTATTCTATTATTACTTTATTGCTTTTTTAAGAAGGTTAGAGATAAAGAATTTGTAAATCGATAATGTTCACACAGTTCATACGTGTGTTACACAAATGAATATTCCAGCCATCCTCTCACTGTCATTGTTTACTTTCATATGTATATACATATATAAAGATATATATATATATATATATATATACACATATATATATATATAGCCTCGTTGCTAACTGCCTGTATAGTACCAAGTCAGTGAACACAAAACCAGGACGTTGTATTGTCTGATATCTAAGGCAAAAGGAAAGGGCAGGAGTTTTGAAAACTGAAGAAAGACCGTCAGCAGAACAATTATCTTCCCTGTCAAACCCTAGCCTAGGCCTGCATTAAGAAAAACGCTACAAGAGGTATTCAACTTTTAAACATTAGCTTGAGTTTCCTTTCCCCTCTCACTCCTTCCTTTTGGAAAAAGAGTTAAGCATAGATTCATTTGTTTGGAGCTGAAATACATTTAGTCATGTGCGTAGAGCTAAGCACGTCCTTAAGCGCTGTGCTGGCTGGGATCCTAGACGAGACCATACTGTGAGCCTGGCCTTCCATCTCCCTTGTGACTCTCCATATCTTACTAGAATCCAAAAGGTTTTTACCCTTTCTTTGTCCATCTTTTAACACCTGCCTTACTTCAGAAATAATTCTACATGTTTTCTGTAGTTCTTTGTGAGCTGCCGTGGTAAACCATGGTATAACACACAACACCTACCCATCCACTAGTTYGACTCCTTAACAAAAGTATCCAATCAGTTAATCCAGGAAGATTAATTTTACTTTCATCTTAAAATGTAAGATTCATTAATGATATAGAAAAAAGTCTGCATTTGCTTAATTAGTTGAATGATGGTCATCCATATCTATCCCCAGTGGCAGACAGCTGGAGTTGTTAAGTCCAGGAAAACAAATTCACTCCCAACACCAAAGTATTAATCAGCTAAAGAAGGCCACTTGAGGTCCTGGGAAGTACCAAAAAGATGTGAAATAATGTAATGTCCTAGAGATGCTGGTCTAGTTGGTGGGTAGATTTCAAGAGTAGAATTCACAGCTTCAATGATGAATAGTAATCTCATGTGACAGTATTCTTTTGTTTTTTCCTTTGGTATTTACTTACTTATTTCAAAGGAAAAGAAACAAAGGCCAGCATGCTGATACTTTCCTACTGTCTGCTGCTTCAGGCAGCAGAAGGGAGTCACTTCTCAGAAGAATCCTTGCTGCCTTTGTATGTCTGCTCCCTGTAWCAGTACGCTCAAAAGCAGGGAATAGGGATTTACGTACAGAAGTGACAATCAGAACACCAAGAAGGTCACATGCAGATACTCTGCAAAATGTATCTTTTTGAAAGTGTACTTTCATATGCAGAGTTCTTATTTATTCCTTTGATATACTCCAAGGGCCTTTAAAAGCTGCAGACTTATCAGTCCAGTGTTTGGCAGAGCTGGGATCAAACATTGTTTACTAAAAATTTTGCTGGGATATTGAAGCTTGTTAGATTTAAGGATGATCAGAATGACTTAGTTTCACTAACTTGTCAGTTCTGAGCAAAAGCATTGACTACTCTCACAGCTCTCCATAATAGCTTGGTTCTAAGCAGCAGCTTATCAAGATAGTACATAATGTATGTTTTCTGATATGCATATGACAATACATTTCTTTTCACAAATACCTCAGTGCCCATGAATTTAACATATTCGATGTATTTAGCATAATCTCCAACTACGCTCTAAACCTACCTGAGAAAGAAAACATGCGGCTGAATCACTGAAAAATTAAAGACATCGATTCTTGTGAAGTGAAGCAACAGAGAAACTGATATCTAGGGAGAAGAATGGTGCATCAGAATGTAAATACACTACCTAAGTCTGCTGCGTTTGAGCAAATTAAAATGGTTGAAACACAAAATCCATTTTTCTACTGCCATACAAACTAGGTAAGAGAAATTAAATTCCTAACCAGGGTCTGTTTTTTTCATGCACCGTAATACACACCAGACAGTCATTCTGATACTTATAAACATTTGTTTATGTGGAAGTAGAAAATGAGCACTGTTAAACACACATTTTGCAGAAAGGCAAACAAATAGTATTAGATGCATTTTACCATGCACTATCTAACATTCAACCTAAATATTTAAATAGTCTGACTATCAGACACTTTATACATGAACAGTGAGAATACTAATATTAAAATCAACCTTTTTGCATTCACAGCTGAAATAAACTTAATTTTCACACAAAAAGAGTTCATATGAACACATGCATTAGATATACTTTAACCGTTTTAGAATAGAAAGTGTAAATGAAGAGAGAAAACTGTTTTTGCATCCCCTTTGATTACTTTTATGAATGACTTTTGTTAGATAAACGTGGTAAAGTAGATATTTTAGCCCAAATCCATAAAAAAATAATGCACATCTAACTGCTAAGCCTAGACTTTACTAGTAATGGAAAATCATCTACTTTATTGAGTCTGGAACTTAGGAAGCTAGTAACATAAATATTAAAAAATTTCTTAAACTAGAGGTAATTTTGAAAATCTTACCCTGCATGCACCCCCCCACCACATTATGCAGAAAATAGATCATGTCAGAAATGTAAATGAAGATAAATGTGATTCTGCACTATAACAGAAAAATTGGGTTTAGACACATGTTAACAGACTACGGTTAGTCTTAAAAATCTCTCTGAGCTTAATGTGATCAATTCTAGAAGCTTCTTCAACATCATTGTCCTATTCTGATATACAGTCCCAGAGCAGATAAGTCTAATGTACAGAGGTGGGATGTCCCAATAAAGTAAATTACTGCATTAATTCTTTTACATTTGTTATTTGTATTATATAATGAGAACAAGGCTAAGTCACATAGATTTGACACTATTTCAGGATAATCCTCTCTATTTCAACACTTCCACTTTTGAACGGAGCTGGAAAAGAAGTTGAGGCAAATGTTATTTTTAATCCAAACTTTG